>NC_047102.1:13856775-13864275 GCF_902459505.1 Geotrypetes seraphini
AATACCTACCCCTTGTACCTTTTTTTAAAAAAATTATAATACCCAACCCTTATACCTTTTTTTAAAAAAATCATAATACCCACCCCTTGTACCTTTTTTTAAAAAAATCATAATACCCACCCCTTGTACCTTTTTTTTAAAAAAATCATAATACCCACCCCTTATACCTTTTTTAAAAAAATCATAATAACCCCCTTATACCTTTTTTAAAAAAAATCATAATACCCACCCCTTGTACCTTTTTTTTTAAAAAATCATAATACCTACCCCTTATACCTTTTTTTAAAAAAATCATAATACCCACCCGTTATACCTTTTTTTAAAAAATCATGATACCCACCCCTTATACCTTTTTTTAAAAAAATCATAATACCCACCCCTTGTACCTTTTTTTAAAAAATCATAATACCTACCCCTTATACCTTTTTTTAAAAAAATCATAATACCTACCCCTTGTACCTTTTTTTTTTAAATCATAATACCCACCCCTTATACCTTTTTTTTAAATCATAATACCTACCCCTTATACCTTTTTTTAAAAAATCATAATACCTACCCCTTGTACCTTTTTTTTTTAAAATCATAATACCCACCCCTTATACCTTTTTTTAAAAATCATAATACCCACCCCTTGTACCTTTTTTTAAAAAAATCATAATACCTACCCCTTGTACCTTTTTTTTAAAAAATCATAATACCCACCCCTTATACCTTTTTTTTTTAAATCATAATACTCACCCCTTATACCTTTTTATAAAAAAATCATAATACCCACCCCTTGTACCTTTTTTTAAAAAATCATAATACCCACCCCTTATACCTTTTTTAAAAAAAATCATAATACCCCCCTTATACCTTTTTTTAAAAAAATCATAATACCCACCCCTTGTACCTTTTTTTTAAAAATCATAATACCTACCCCTTATACCTTTTTTTAAAAAAATCATAATACCTACCCCTTGTACCTTTTTTTTAAAAATCATAATACCCACCCCTTATACCTTTTTTTTTAAATCATAATACCTACCCCTTATACCTTTTTTAAAAAAATCATAATACCCCCCCTTGTACCCTTTTTTTTAAATCATAATACCCACCCCTTATACCTTTTTTTTAAATCATAATACCTACCCCTTATACCTTTTTTAAAAAAAATCATAATACCCCCCCTTGTACCCTTTTTTTTAAAATCATAATACCCACCCCTTATACCTTTTTTTAAAAAATCATAATACCTACCCCTTATACCTTTTTTTAAAAAAAATCATAATACCTACCCCTTGTACCTTTTTTTAAAAAAATCATAATACCCACCCCTTATACCTTTTTTTTAAAATCATAATACCCACCCCTTGTACCTTTTTTTAAAAAAATCATAATACCTACCCCTTGTACCTTTTTTTAAAAAAATCATAATACCCACCCCTTATACCTTTTTTTTTAAATCATAATACCCACCCCTTATACCTTTTTTTAAAAAAATCATAATACCCACCCCTTATACCTTTTTTTAAAAAAATCATAATAACCCCCTTATACCTTTTTTTAAAAAAAATCATAATACCCCCCCTTGTACCCTTTTTTTTAAAATCATAATACCCACCCCTTGTACCTTTTTTAAAAAAAATCATAATACCTACCCCTTATACCTTTTTTAAAAAAATCATAATACCCACCCCTTGTACCTTTTTTTTAAAAATCATAATACCCACCCCTTATACCTTTTTTTAAAAAAATCATAATACCTACCCCTTATACCTTTTTTTAAAAAAATCATAATACCTACCCCTTGTACCTTTTTTTTAAAAAATCATAATACCCACCCCTTATACCTTTTTTTTAAAATCATAATACCCACCCCTTGTAACTTTTTTTAAAAAAATCATAATACCTACCCCTTGTACCTTTTTTAAAAAAATTATAATACCCACCCCTTATACCTTTTTTTTAAAAAATCATAATACCCACCCCTTGTACCTTTTTTTAAAAAATCATAATACCCACCCCTTGTACCTTTTTTTTAAAAAATCATAATACCCACCCCTTATACCTTTTTTTAAAAAAATCATAATAACCCCCTTATACCTTTTTTTAAAAAAATCATAATACCCACCCCTTGTACCTTTTTTTAAAAAATCATAATACCTACCCCTTATACCTTTTTTTAAAAAAATCATAATACCCACCCGTTATACCTTTTTTTAAAAAATCATGATACCCACCCCTTATACCTTTTTTTAAAAAAATCATAATACCCACCCCTTGTACCTTTTTTTTAAAAAATCATAATACCTACCCCTTATACCTTTTTTTAAAAAAATCATAATACCTACCCCTTGTACCTTTTTTTTTTAAAATCATAATACCCACCCCTTATACCTTTTTTTTAAATCATAATACCTACTCCTTATACCTTTTTTTAAAAAATCATAATACCTACCCCTTGTACCTTTTTTTTAAAAATCATAATACCCACCCCTTATACCTTTTTTTAAAAATCATAATACCCACCCCTTGTACCTTTTTTAAAAAAAATCATAATACCTACCCCTTGTACCTTTTTTTAAAAAAATCATAATACCCACCCCTTATACCTTTTTTTTTAAAATCATAATACTCACCCCTTATACCTTTTTTAAAAAAAATCATAGTACCCACCCCTTGTACCTTTTTTTTAAAAAATCATAATACCCACCCCTTATACCTTTTTTAAAAAAAATCATAACCCCCTTATACCTTTTTTTAAAAAAATCATAATACCCACCCCTTGTACCTTTTTTTTTAAAAATCATAATACCTACCCCTTATACCTTTTTTTTAAAAAATCATAATACCTACCCCTTGTACCTTTTTTTTAAAAAATCATAATACCCACCCCTTATACCTTTTTTTTTAAATCATAATACCTACCCCTTATACCTTTTTTAAAAAAAATCATAATACCCCCCCTTGTACCCTTTTTTTTTAAATCATAATACCCACCCCTTGTACCTTTTTTAAAAAAAATCATAATACCCACCCCTTATACCTTTTTTTAAAAAATCATAATAACCCCCCTTATACCTTGTTTAAAAAAAATCATAATACCCCCCCTTGTACCCTTTTTTTTTAAATCATAATACCCACCCCTTGTACCTTTTTTTTAAAAAATCATAATACCTACCCCTTATACCTTTTTTTTAAAAATCATAATACCCACCCCTTATACCTTTTTTTTAAAATCATAATACCTACCCCTTATACCTTTTTTAAAAAAAATCATAATACCCCCCCTTGTACCCTTTTTTTTAAATCATAATACCCACCCCTTGTACCTTTTTTAAAAAAAATCATAATACCTACCCCTTATACCTTTTTTTTAAAAATCATAATACCCACCCCTTATACCTTTTTTTTTAAATCATAATACCCACCCCTTATACCTTTTTTTAAAAAAATCATAATACCCACCCCTTATACCTTTTTTTAAAAAAATCATAATAACCCCCTTATACCTTTTTTAAAAAAAATCATAATACCCCCCCTTGTACCCTTTTTTTTAAAATCATAATACCCACCCCTTGTACCTTTTTTTTTAAAATCATAATACCTACCCCTTATACCTTTTTTTTAAAATCATAATACCCACCCCTTGTACCTTTTTTAAAAAAAATCATAATACCTACCCCTTGTACCTTTTTTTAAAAAAATTATAATACCCACCCCTTATACCTTTTTTTTAAAAAATCATAATACCCACCCCTTGTACCTTTTTTTAAAAAATCATAATACCCACCCCTTGTACCTTTTTTTTTTAAATCATAATACCCACCCCTTATACCTTTTTTTTAAAAATCATAATAACCCCCTTATTCCTTTTTTTTAAAAAATCATAATACCCACCCCTTGTACCTTTTTTTAAAAAAATCATAATACCTACCCCTTGTACCTTTTTTTTAAAAAATCATAATACCCACCCCTTATACCTTTTTTTTTAAATCATAATACCTACCCCTTATACCTTTTTTTAAAAAAATCATAATACCTACCCCTTATACCTTTTTTAAAAAAAATCATAATACCCCCCCTTGTACCCTTTTTTTTAAAATCATAATACCCACCCCTTGTACCTTTTTTAAAAAAATCATAATACCTACCCCTTATACCTTTTTTTAAAAAAAATTATAATACCTACCCCTTGTACCTTTTTTTTAAAAAATCATAATACCCACCCCTTATACCTTTTTTTAAAAAAATCATAATACCCACCCCTTATACCTTTTTTTAAAAAAATCATAATAACCCCCTTATACCTTTTTTTAAAAAAATCATAATACCCCCCCTTGTACCCTTTTTTTTAAAATCATAATACCCACCCCTTGTACCTTTTTTTTAAAAAATCATAATACCTACCCCTTATACCTTTTTTTAAAAAAATCATAATACCCACCCCTTGTACCTTTTTTTTTAAATCATAATACCCACCCCTTATACCTTTTTTTTAAAAAATCATAATAACCCCCTTGTACCTTTTTTTAAAAAATCATAATACCTACCCCTTATACCTTTTTTTTAAAAAAATTATAATACCTACCCCTTGTACCTTTTTTTAAAAAATCATAATACCCACCCCTTATACCTTTTTTTAAAAATCATAATACCTACCCCTTATACCTTTTTTAAAAAAAATCATAATACCCCCCCTTGTACCCTTTTTTTTAAATCATAATATCCACCCCTTGTACCTTTTTTAAAAAAAATCATAATACCTACCCCTTATACCTTTTTTTTAAAAATCATAATACCCACCCCTTATACCTTTTTTTTTAAATCATAATACCCACCCCTTATACCTTTTTTTAAAAAAATCATAATACCCACCCCTTATACCTTTTTTTAAAAAAATCATAATAACCCCCTTATACCTTTTTTTAAAAAAATCATAATACCCCCCCTTGTACCCTTTTTTTTAAAATCATAATACCCACCCCTTGTACCTTTTTTTTAAAAAATCATAATACCTACCCCTTATACCTTTTTTTAAAATCATAATACCCACCCCTTGTACCTTTTTAAAAAAAAATCATAATACCTACCCCTTGTACCTTTTTTTAAAAAAATTATAATACCCACCCCTTATACCTTTTTTTTAAAAAATCATAATACCCACCCCTTGTACCTTTTTTTAAAAAATCATAATACCCACCCCTTGTACCTTTTTTTTTAAATCATAATACCCACCCCTTATACCTTTTTTTTTAAAAATCATAATAACCCCCTTATACCTTTTTTTTAAAAAATCATAATACCCACCCCTTGTACCTTTTTTTAAAAAAATCATAATACCTACCCCTTGTACCTTTTTTTAAAAAAATCATAATACCCACCCCTTATACCTTTTTTTTAAAATCATAATACCTACCCCTTATACCTTTTTTTAAAAAAATCATAATACCTACCCCTTATACCTTTTTTAAAAAAAATCATAATACCCCCCCTTGTACCCTTTTTTTTAAAATCATAATACCCACCCCTTGTACCTTTTTTTAAAAAAATCATAATACCTACCCCTTATACCTTTTTTTAAAAAAAATTATAATACCTACCCCTTATACCTTTTTTTTAAAAAATCATAATACCCACCCCTTATACCTTTTTTAAAAAAAATCATAATACCCACCCCTTATACCTTTTTTTAAAAAAATCATAATAACCCCCTTATACCTTTTTTTAAAAAAATCATAATACCCCCCCTTGTACCCTTTTTTTTAAAATCATAATACCCACCCCTTGTACCTTTTTTAAAAAAAATCATAATACCTACCCCTTATACCTTTTTTTAAAAAAATCATAATACCCACCCCTTGTACCTTTTTTTTTAAAATCATAATACCCACCCCTTATACCTTTTTTTTAAAAAATCATAATAACCCCCTTGTACCTTTTTTAAAAAAATCATAATACCTACCCCTTATACCTTTTTTTAAAAAAATTATAATACCTACCCCTTGTACCTTTTTTTTAAAAAATCATAATACCCACCCCTTGTACCTTTTTTTAAAAAAATCATAATACCTACCCCTTATACCTTTTTTAAAAAAATCATAATACCCACCCCTTGTACCTTTTTTTTAAAAATCATAATACCCACCCCTTATACCTTTTTTTAAAAAAATCATAATACCTACCCCTTATACCTTTTTTAAAAAAAATCATAATACCTACCCCTTGTACCTTTTTTTTAAAAAATCATAATACCCACCCCTTATACCTTTTTTTTAAAATCATAATACCCACCCCTTGTACCTTTTTTAAAAAAAATCATAATACCTACCCCTTGTACCTTTTTTTTTTAAAATCATAATACCCACCCCTTATACCTTTTTTTTAAAATCATAATACCTACCCCTTGTACCTTTTTTTAAAAAAATCATAATACCCACCCCTTATACCTTTTTTTTAAAATCATAATACCCACCCCTTGTACCTTTTTTTAAAAAAATCATAATACCTACCCCTTGTACCTTTTTTTTAAAAAATCATAATACCCACCCCTTATACCTTTTTTTTAAATCATAATACCCACCCCTTATACCTTTTTTTAAAAAAATCATAATACCCACCCCTTATACCTTTTTTTAAAAAAATCATAATAACCCCCTTATACCTTTTTTTAAAAAAATCATAATACCCCCCCTTGTACCCTTTTTTTTAAAATCATAATACCCACCCCTTGTACCTTTTTTTTTAAAAATCATAATACCTACCCCTTATACCTTTTTTTTAAAATCATAATACCCACCCCTTGTACCTTTTTTAAAAAAAATCATAATACCTACCCCTTGTACCTTTTTTAAAAAAAATTATAATACCCACCCCTTATACCTTTTTTTTAAAAAATCATAATACCCACCCCTTGTACCTTTTTTTAAAAAATCATAATACCCACCCCTTGTACCTTTTTTTTTTAAATAATAATACCCACCCCTTATACCTTTTTTTTTAAAAATCATAATAACCCCCTTATACCTTTTTTTTAAAAAATCATAATACCCACCCCTTGTACCTTTTTTTTTTAAATAATAATACCCACCCCTTATACCTTTTTTTTTAAAAATCATAATAACCCCCTTATACCTTTTTTTTAAAAAATCATAATACCCACCCCTTGTACCTTTTTTTAAAAAAATCATAATACCTACCCCTTATACCTTTTTTTTAAAAAATCATAATACCTACCCCTTGTACCTTTTTTTAAAAAAATCATAATACCCACCCCTTATACCTTTTTTTTAAAAAATCATAATACCTACCCCTTGTACCTTTTTTTAAAAAAATCATAATACCCACCCCTTATACCTTTTTTTTAAATCATAATACCTACCCCTTATACCTTTTTTTAAAAAAATCATAATACCTACCCCTTATACCTTTTTTAAAAAAAATCATAATTCCCCCCCTTGTACCCTTTTTTTAAAATCATAATACCCACCCCTTGTACCTTTTTTAAAAAAATCATAA
>NC_047102.1:13866775-13869275 GCF_902459505.1 Geotrypetes seraphini
ACCCGTTTCGCCAACTTATGGCTTCGTCAGGGATCCTATTTTTGTGACAGCTGCAAGACAACAATAAGACAAGTGCTTAGCCATCACTACGATAGCAAAACATCCAATTGTCTCTGCAAATTTATACGAAATCGTACTCACTGTGTTCAGTCCTGAAAACACTTTGAAAAATGGCGCCGGAGGCGAACACACGCCGCGCATGCGTATTTAAAAGCATGCGGAAGGACCAGAGGCAGAAGAGGAGGATCACGCACACGACCGAACACAAGGTCCCAAACGAAAACAAACCAGTGGTAATTAATATATCTAGCCAGTTACTTTCGGTTGTTGAAGTGGATCTTCTAACGAAGGGACTTTCTTTTGTTCCTTCTTCAGGTTTTGATTTCTTTCAGTTCTCAGTGGATTTGGAGAAATTTTTGCGGCTCATACAATTGCGAGTTTTTTTCGGTGATAAAACTGAGCACCATGATCGCACGATTGTGAGTCCTCACTCCACTTGGGTGCCTCCTGGCCCTGTTGACCCTGTCATTAGCGCCTTCAAGAAATGTGTTTTGAGGGATATGCACGAATGGTTTGACACCTGTCACAAGACCAAAGGCAATCTGAATGCGGCACACCGTAAAGCCTTGTCCGCTCTCCGGAAAGATGAGGACATCATCATCAAGAAAGCGGACAAGGGGGGGTGCGGTGGTAGTCCTCGACAGAGAGTATTACGTTAATGAGATCCGTCAACAACTGAACCAACTGGATGTGTATGAAAAACTGGAACGGAACCCGACCATGAGGCTGCAGCGAGAAATTTTGAACTTGACCAATGCTGGTCTGACAGCGGGTTTCATTACTCAGAGGGATCATCGCTTTTTGAATAAGCAATGGCCCACGGTTCCGGTGTTTTACACGTTACCGAAAATTCATAAGAATCTTCAGTTCCCGCCTGGACGACCGATTATGTCATCTCGCAATTCCTTGCTGGAAACTTTATCTACGTTTGTAGATCAATTTTTGAAGCACGAAGTTCCGAAAGTTCCTTCATACCTTAAGGATACCGCTGATTTTTTAAACAAATTGTCAGTAATAGAGGCGGACAGCTTCCCTTTTTTGTTGGTCACTCTGGACGTTGTCTCCCTTTATACTTCCATCCCTCAGGATAATGCCCTACAGGTCCTGAGTGAGGTGTTTGAGAATAGACCGAGACCACATTTAATACCCACTGATTTTCTCTCAAATCTCGCCAGAATCACAATGAAGGAGAACTTCTTTATGTTTGATGGCATCTTTTATAAACAAAGAACCGGAGTGGCTATGGGGGCAACGTTTGCCCCTTCGGTCGCCAATCTCTATATGGCGGCGTTCGAAAAAACGTGGGTGGATTGTTCCCCTTTTCATTCAAAAATTTTCCAATGGTTCCGTTACATAGATGACGTGTTCATGCTATGGAGTGGCACGGAAAAAGAATTACAACAGTTTCACACTTGGTTAAATACACGCGATGAATGCATTCAATTTACCATGAAGTTTTCTACATCCTCCGTGGTTTTTTTAGATGTCATAGTCATTCAGTCTGAAGGTTGTTTTGCCACTGATTTACATATCAAGCCGACCGACCGAAATACTATTTTGGAGTACACAAGCTGCCACCCCATGGCTTTAAGAAATAATTTGCCGTTTTCCCAATTCCTCCGGATCAAGAGGAATTGTTCTACAGGAAACCGCTACAGGACCCAAGCCACAGGGTTCGGGGAGAAGCTGCGCTTACGCGGATACCCGCACCAGGTAGTTAAAAGAGCACAGAAACGTGCCAAGTATTATAACAGAGATTGGCTGTTGGCACCGAAGGACAGTAGTGAGGAGACTTTGCCAGTGAAGACGAGTGACCATGTTCAAACGTGCGTGATGAGATTCACAGCACATGGAAATGCTCCTGCTACTATCATGAAGAAGAACTGGAGGATAATTCAAACCCTTCCTTTGTTTCATGATGTCCCTTTACGGATTGCGTATACAAGGGACAAGAACCTTAAAGATCTATTAAGTCCTTCTATGTATCGCACTACACCGAGGGAACTCACAGCTCAGCCATGGGGCTTTGTGAAGTGTGGCACTTGTAGTATATGCCAGATGACGATACAGGGATCCAGTTTCATAAACCCTGTCGATAAAAGAATGTACTATTTGAAACATCATATGACCTGCAATTCTACTTTCGTAGTGTACGCTATTTTTTGCCCTTGCAAGAAAGTGTACATAGGGAAAACAATACGTCCGTTCAAAACCAGGATGTATGAGCATCGTTCTAACCTCAAGCTCAAAAGAATCAGTGCCCCCATCGTAGAACACTGTCTGGAATTCAAGCATGATTTTCATCACTTATCCTGTATGTGTATTGACCATGAACCTTACAACGATCGGGGGGGTGACCGACACACTAGATTATTACAAAGAGAGGCCAGATGGACTTTCCAACTGAGCGCTGTAAAACCTACCGGTTTGAATGGGAACA
>NC_047102.1:13879275-13886775 GCF_902459505.1 Geotrypetes seraphini
CAAACCTGCAATTTCTGTAATATTGATGTAAACCTGCCCTCTGTGCAGACAGTTAAGAATCGCTGTAACTTCACGGCTGACTGCGGCAAATCACTGTAATTTATCGCAATTCGGCCTGCAATTTTCTGTCAAAAATTCTTCTAATTATGCTGTAAATCTGCTTCTAATTTTGTAAACCTACTTCTAATTTTGTTGTAAATCTGCTATTCAATGCTGTAAATCTGCTTCTAATTTTGTAAACCTACCTCTAATTTTGTTGTAAATCTGCTATTCAATGCAGATCATTTGCTAATTGATGTAAACCGCCTAGAACTCACTGGGTATGGCGGTATATAAGAATAAAGAATAATAATAATAATAATAATAATAATAATATATATATATATATATGAGTGTGTGTATGTGTATATATATATACATACATACATATACATACATACACTCTCATATATATATATATATACACACATATACATACATTAATATATATACATACATACATTAATATATATATATACATACACACACACTCATATATATATATACATACATACATACACTCTCATATATATATATACATACATACTCACACTCATATATATATATATACATACTCACTCATATATATATACATACACACACTCATACATATATATATATATACACACACTCATATATTTATATATATACATACACACACTCATATATACATACACACATTCATATATATATACATACATATACACTCATATATATATACATACACTCATATATAGATATATACATACGCATACTCATATATATATATATATACATACATACTCATATATATATATATATATATATACACTCATATATAGATATATACATACACATACTCATATATATATGTATATACATATATACTCATATATATATATATACATACATACTCTCATATATATATATATATATATATATACATACATACATACACTCATATGTATATATGCATACTCACACTCATATATATATACATACACTCACTCATATATTTATATATATACACATACACACACTCATATATATATATACATACTCACACTCATATATATATACATACACACACTCATATATATATACATACATACATACATACATACACTCTCATATATATATATACATACACTCATATATATACAGTGGTGCCTCACACAACGAACTTAATCCGTTCCAGGAGCAAGTTTGTTATGTGAAACGTTCGTTGTGTGAAACGCGTTTTCCCATAACAATACATGTTAAAAAAAATAATTCGTTCTGTAGCATAAAATATGCTAAGATGACATAAAAAAAGATAAATTTTTGGTTATTATTTTTATTTAGATACATCTAAAAACATAATTGTTTTTGAAAACAACACACATTTTTTAAATTTAAAGACAGACTAAGTAGAGTCTAATTTTACAGTGAGAGGGCAGAGTCTCAGCGGCAAAAACTGGGACTTAACTGTTCATTTTTTTTTTTTTCTACCGTGTTTCCCCGATGATAAGGCAGGGCCATCTAATAAGACAGCCCCCCCTTTTTAGAAAAAAATGTAAAATAAGGCACCCCCCCGCAAATAAGCCACCCACCGATACCTGCGCTTACCCGAATCGGGTGGTACGGTGGGTGACTCCGTGTAGTCCCTGGCACCCCCGACACGATCGGGGCAAGAGGGAGCTCAAGCCCTCTTGCCCCCCCGACTCCCCGACACGATCGGGGCAAGAGGGAGCTCAAGCCCTCTTGCCCCCCCCCGACTCCCCGACACGATCGGGGCAAAAGGGAGCTCAAGCCCTCTTGCCCCCCCGACTCCCCGACACAATCGGGGCAAAAGGGAGCCCAAGCCCTCTTGCCCCGCCGATTCCCCAACTCCCCGACAATATCGGGCCAGGAGGGAGCCCAAGTCCTCCTGGCCACGGCGACCCCCTAACCCCACCCTTCACTACATTACGGGCAGGAGGGATCCCAGGCCCTCCTGCCCTCGACGCAAACCCCCCCTCCCCCCAACGACCGCCCCCCCCCAAGAACCTCCGACCGACCCCCAGCCGCCCCGCGACCCCCCTGGCCGACCCCCACGACACCCCCAACCCCCTTCCCCGTACCTTTCTGTAGTTGGCCGGACAGACGGGAGCCAAACCCGCCTGTCCGGCAGGCAGCCATCGACGGAATGAGGCCGGATTGGCCCATCCGTCCCAAAGCTCCGCCTACTGGTGGGGCCTAAGGCGCCTGGGCCAATCAGAATAGGCCCGGGAGCCTTAGGTCCCTCCTGGGGGCAGGGCCTGAGGCACATGGTCGTGTCGGGGAGTCGGGGGGGCAAGAGGGAACCAGGCGGAGAGAGGGCAGTTAAGCGCAGTGCCTGCGCGGAAGGATGCAGCTCGGGCGACTTCGTTGTGTGAAACGAAGTTCGTTGTACGGATCAAGACATAAAGTTCGTTGTGCGCAGCGTTCGCTGTGCGAGGCGTCCGTTATGCGAGGCACCACTGTATATACATACTCATACTCATATATATATATACATACACACACTCATATATATACATACACACACACTCATATATAGATACATACATACATACATACACTCTCATATGTATATATGTATATATGAGTGTGTGTGTGTATGTATATATATATATATATACACATACATACATATATATGTATACTTATGTATATGTATACATATATATACATGTATATATATATATACATACACACACATGCATGTATATACACATACATACATATATATGTATACTTATGTATATGTATACATATATATACATGTATATATATATATACATACACACACATGCATGTATATATACACACATGTATATATATGTATACATATACATAAGTATACATATATACACACACTCATATATATATATAGATATATACATACACACACACTTATATATATACATACTCACACTCATATATATATACATACACACACTCATATATATATATATATACATACACACACTCATATATATATATATACATACACACACTCATATATTTATATATATATACACACACATATATATACATATATATGTATACATATACTCACACACTCATATATAGATATGAGTGTGTGTGTATGTATATATCTATATATATCTATATATATATATATATACACACATACATACATTTATATATATACATACACACACTCATATATATATATACATACACACACACTCATTTATATATACATACACAGAAACTCATATATTTATATATATATACATAAACACACTCATATATATATACACACCCCCATATATATATACATACACATACTCATATATATATACACATACACACACTCATATATATATATATATACACACACACACACACTCATTTATATATACATACACAGAAACTCATATATTTAAATATATACATAAACACACACTCATATATATATACACACACCCATATATATACATACACACACAAATATATATATATATACACATACATACACTCATATATATATACATACACACACTCATATATATATACATACACACACTCATATATATATATACATACACATACATACATTTATTTATATATACATACACACACTCATATATATATATACACACATACATTAATATATATACATACACACACTCATACATATATATACATACACACACTCATATATTTATATATATATATACATACACACACTCATATATATATACATACACACACTCGTATATATATATATACATACATACATACATACACTCTCATATATATATACACACACTCATATATATATATATACATACTCACACTCATATATTTATGTATATATACATACACACACACTCATATATACATACACACACTCATATATATATATATATATACATACATACATACACTCTCATATATATATACATACACACACTCATATATATATATATATACATACACACACTCATATTTATATATATATATACATACATACACACACACATATATATACAAACACTCATATATAGATATATACATACATACACACGCATATATATATAAATATATATAAATATATATATATAAATATATATATATATAAATACATACATTTATATATATATATAAACACACCCCCATATATATATATACATACACACACTCATATATATATATACATACACACACTCATATATATATATATATATACATACATACATACACTCTCATATATATGTATATATATATATATATATACATACACACACTCATATATATATATATATATACATACACACACACTCATATTATACATACACACACTCATATATATATACATACTCACACTCATATATATATATATATACATACACACACTCATATATATATACATACTCACACTCATATATATATATATACATACACACACTCATATATATACATACACACATACTCATATATATATATACATACATACATACACTCTCATATATATATATACATACACACACTCATATATATATATACATACTCACACTCATATATATACATACACACACTCATATATATATATACACATACACACACACTCATATATATATACATACATACATACACTCTCATATATATATATATACATACACACACTCATATATATATATATATATATACATACTCACACTCATATATATATACATACACATACTCATATATATATATATACACACACTCATATATTTATTTTAATAAATATATATAAAAATAAATATTTATTTTAATATATATAAAAATAAATATATGAGTATATATGAGTGTTTGTATATATATGTGTGTGTATATATGTATATATATATATATAAATAAATATATGAGTGTCTGTATGTATATATATATATATGAGTGTGTGTGTGTATGTATATATATATATATATATATATATATACATACATTTATATATATACATAAACACACCCCCATATATATATACATACACACACTCATATATATATACATACACACACTCATATATATATACATACACACACACACTCATATATTTGTATATATATATACACACATACACACACACTCATATATATATATATACATACTCACACTCATATATATATACATACTCACACTCATATATATATATATATACATACTCACACTCATATATATATATACATACTCACACTCATATATATACATACACTCATATATATACATACATACAAACTCATATATTTATATATATACATAAACACACACTCATATATACATACATACACTCATATATATATATATACATACACACACTCATATATATATATACATACTCACACTCATATATATATACATACTCACACTCATATATATATACATACACACACTCATATATATACATACACACACACTCATATATATATACTTACATACATACATACATACATACACTCTCATATATATATATACATACACACACTCATATATATATATACATACTCACACTCATATATATATACATACTCACACTCATATATATATATATACATACACACACTCATATATATATACATACACACACACTCATATATATATACTTACATACATACATACATACACTCTCATATATATATACATACTCACACTCATATATATACATACACACACTCATATATATATATACATACTCACACTCATATATTTATATATATACATACACACACACTCATATTATACATACACACTCATATATATATACATACACACACTCATATATATACATACATATATACATATATATGAGTGTATGTGTATATATATAAATGTATGTATGTATGTGTATATATCTATATATGAGTGTTTGTATATATATGAGTGTGTGTGTATGTATATATATATATATATATATACACATACATACATTAATACCTTCCAAAGTATTTAGATCAATGCTGTCTTGTTAAAATATTTATTTTATTTTTATTTTTCCTCTAACTCTACTTTTCACTTCTCTATTACCCTCCAGGTACTTTAGTTAGACTGTGAGCCTTCGGGACAGTAAGGGAATTTTTCAAGTACCTTTCTTATTTCTAATCTTAATGTATATTACATTACATTACATTACATATATATACATACACACACACTCATATATATATATACATACATACATACATACACTCTCATATATATATATACATACACACACTCATATATATATACATACATATACACTTATATATATATATACATACATACATACTCTCATATATATATATATATATACATACATACACTCATATATATATATATATACATACTCACATTCATATATATATATACATACTCACACCCATATATATATATATATATATATATATATATATACACACACATATATATACAAACACTCATATATAGATATATACATACACATACTCATATATATATATATAAATATGAGTGTGTGTATATGTATACATATATATATATGAGTGTGTGTGTATGTATATATATATATATATATATATACACATACATACATTTATATATATATATATATATACACACACTCATAAATATACATACACACAAACTCATATATTTATATATACATAAACACACACTCATATATATATATATACATACACACACTCATATATATATACATACTCACACTCATATATATATATACATACACACACTCATATATATATACATACACACACTCATATATATATATATATACATACAAATATATATACAAACACTCATATATAGATATATACATACACACACTTATATAAATATAAATATAAATATATATATAAATATGAGTGTATGTATGTATATATATATATGAGAGTATGTATGTATGTATATATATATATATATGAGTGTATATGTATGTATATATATATGAATGTGTGTATGTATATATGAGTGTGTGTATGTATATATATAAATATATGAGTGTGTGTATATATATATGTATGAGTGTGTGTATGTATATATATATATGAGTGAGTATGTATATATATATATATGAGTGTGTGTATGTATATATATATGAGAGTGTATGTATGTATGTATATATATATATGAGTGTGTGTGTATGTATATATATATAAATATATGAGTGTGTGTATGTATATATATATGAGTGTGAGTATGTATATATATATATATATATATATATATATGAGTGTATGTATGTATATATATATATGAGAGTATTTATGTATGTATGTATATATATATTTGAGTGTATATGTATGTATATATATGAATGTGTGTATGTATATATGAGTGTGTGTATGTATATATATAAATATATGAGTGTGTGTGTATATATATATATGTGTATGAGTGTGTGTATATATATATATATATATGAGTGTGAGTATGTATATATATATATATATATGAGTGTGTGTATGTATATATATATGAGTGTGTGTATGT
>NC_047102.1:13891775-13899275 GCF_902459505.1 Geotrypetes seraphini
TATATATATATATATATATACACACACACATATATATATACATATATATGTATACATATACTCACACACTCATATATAGATATGAATGTGTGTGTATGTATATATCTATATATATATATACACATACATACATTTATATATATACATACACACACTCATATATATATATATAAATACACACACACTCATTTATATATACATACACAGAAACTCATATTTATATATATACATAAACACACTCCTATATATATACACACACCCATATATATATATACATACACACACTCATATATATATATATATATATATATACATACTCACATATATACATACACACACTTATATATATATATATATATACATACACACACTCATATATATATATACATACACACACTCATATATTTATATACATACACACACTCATATATTTATATATATATATATATACACACACTCATATATATACACATACACTCATATATAGATATATACATACACAGATACTCATATATATATAAATACGAGTGTGTGTGTATGTATATATATATAAATATATGAGTGTGTGTATGTATATATATATATATGAGTGTGTGTATGTATATATATATATATAAATGTATGTATGTGTGTATGTATATATATTTATATATGTATATGTACATGTATGTATATAAATATATATATATATATGAGTGTGTGTATGAATATATATATAAATATATATATATATGAGTGTGTGTATATATATATATGTGTGTTTATGTATATATATAAATATATGAGTTTGTGTGTATGTATATATATATGAGTGTGTGTATGTATATATATATAAATATGAGATGTATGTATATATATATATGAGTGTCTGTATGTATATATATATATGAGTGTGAGTATGTATATATATAAATATATGAGTGTGTGTATGTATATATATATGAGTGTGTGTATGTATATATATATAAATATATGAGTGTGTGTATGTATATATATGAGTGTGTGTATACATATATATAAATATTAGTGTGTGTGTATGTATATATATATATGTGTGTGTATGTATATATATATGAGTGTGTGTATGTATATATATATAAATATATGAGTGTGTGTGTGTGTATGTATATATATATGAGTGTGTGTATGTATATATATTAATGTATGTATGTGTGTGTATATAAATATATGAGTGTGTATATATATATATATACACACACATACATACATTAATATATATACATACACACACTCATATATATATATATATACATACACACACTCATATATATATATATATATATATATACACACACACATATATATATACATATATATGTATACATATACTCACACACTCATATATAGATATGAATGTGTGTGTATGTATATATCTATATATATATACACATACATACATTTATATATATACATACACACACTCATATATATATATATACATACACACTCATTTATATATACATACACAGAAACTCATATATTTATATATATACATAAACACACTCCTATATATATACACACACCCATATATATATATACATACACACACTCATATATATATATACATACACACACTCATATATATATATATATATATATATATACATACTCACATATATACATACACACACTCATATATATATATATATACATACACACACTCATATATTTATATACATACACACACTCATATATTTATATATATATATATATATACACACACTCATATATATATATATATACACTCATATATAGATATATACATACACAGATACTCATATATATATAAATACGAGTGTGTGTGTATGTATATATATATAAATATATGAGTGTGTGTATGTATATATAAATATGAGTGTGTGTATGTATATATATATATATAAATGTATGTATGTGTGTATGTATATATATTTATATATGTATATGTACATGTATGTATATATATATATATGAGTGTGTGTATGAATATATATATAAATATATATATATGTGTGTTTATAAATATATATATATATATATATATGAGTGTGTGTGTATATATATGTGTGAGTGTGTGTGTATGTATATATATATATAAATGTATGTATGTGTGTATGTATATATATATATGAGTGTGTGTGTATGTATATATATATATAAATGTATGTATGTGTGTATGTATATATATTTATATATGTATATGTACATGTATGTATATAAATATATATATATATGAGTGTGTGTATGAATATATATATAAATATATATATATATATGAGTGTGTGTATATATATATATGTGTGTTTATGTATATATATAAATATATGAGTTTGTGTGTATGTATATATAAATGAGTGTGTGTGTATGTATATATATATATGAGTGTGTGTGTATGTATATATATACATACATACATTTATATATATACATACACACACTCATTTATATATACATACACACAAACTCATATATATATACATACACACACACACTCATATTTATATATGTATATATCTATATATGAGTGTTTGTATATATATGTGTGTGTGTATGTATATATATATATAAATATATGAGTGTGTGAATGTATATATATATGAGTGTGAGTAAGTATATATATATATGAGTGTGTGTATGTATATATATATATATATATATGAGAGTGTATGTATGTATGTATATATATGTGAGTTTGTGTGTATGTATATATATATGAGTGTGTGTATGTATAATATGAGTGTGTGTGTATGTATATATATATATGAGTGTGAGTATGTATATATATATATGAGTGTGAGTATGTATATATATATATATGAGTGTGAGTATGTATATATATATATATATATGAGTGTGTGTATGTATATATATATATATGAGTGTGTATATATATGTGTGTATGTATATATATATATGAGAGTGTATGTATGTATGTATGTATATATATATGAGTGTGTGTATGTATATATATATATGAGTGTGTGTATGTATATATATATATATATGAGTGTGTGTATGTATATATATATGGGTGTGTGATTATATATATATGAGTGTGTGTTTATGTATATATATAAATATATGAGTTTGTGTGTATGTATATATAAATGAGTGTGTGTGTATGTATATATATATGAGTGTGTGTGTATGTATATATATATATATACACATACATACATTTATATATATATTCATACACACACTCATATATATATATATACATACACACACACTCATTTATATATACATACACACACTCATATATATATACATACACACACTCATATATATATATACATACACACACACTCACATATATATACATACATACATACACTCTCATATATATATATATACATATATATATATATGAGAGTGTATGTATGTATATACATACACTCATATATATATATATATACATACTCACACTCATATTTATATACATACACACACTCGTATATTTATATATATATACATACACACACATATATATACAAACACTCATATATAGATATATACATATATAAATATGAGTGTGTGTGTATGTATATATATATGAGTGTGTATGTATATATATACACATACATACATTTATATATATACATGCACACACTCATATATATATACATACACACACACTCATTTATATATACATACACAAAAACTCACTTATATATACATACACACACTCATATATTTATATACATACACACACTCATATATTTATATATATATATATATATATATATATATATACACACATACACACACTCATATATATATATATATATACACTCATATATAGATATATACATACACAGATACTCATATATATATAAATACGAGTGTGTGTGTATGTATATATATATAAATATATGAGTGTGTGTGTATGTATATATCTATATATGAGTGTGTGTATGTATATATATATATATATAAATGTATGTATGTGTGTATGTATATATATTTATATATGTATATGTACATGTATGTATATATATATATATATATGAGTGTGTGTATGAATATATATATAAATATATATATATGTGTGTTTATGAATATATATATAAATATATATATATATATATTCATAAACACACATATATATATATTTATATATATAAATATATATATATATATATATATGAGTGTGTGTGTATATATATATGTGTGTTTATGTATATATATATATGAGTGTGTATGTATATATATATGAGTGTGTGTGTATGTATATATATACACATACATACATTTATATATATACATACACACACTCATATATATATACATACACACACACTCATTTATATATACATACATACAAACTCACTTATATATACATACACACAAACTCATATATTTATATATATACATAAACACACACTCATATATATATATACACACACACACTCATGTATATATATATATATATACATACTTACATACACTCTCATATATATACATACACACACTAATATATATATATACATACACACATACATACATTTATATATACATACACACACACTCATATATATATATATACACACATACATTAATATATATACATACACACACTCATATATATATATATATATATACATACACACACATACATTTATATATATACATACACACACTCATATACATATATAAATATATATACATACACACATACATACATTTATATATATATATATATATACATACACATATATATATATACATACACACACTCATATACATATATATATATATATATACATACACACTCATATATTTATATATGTCTGTGTCTGTGTATGTATATATCTATATATGAGTGTGTATATATATATATATGAGTGTGTGTATGTATATATATATATATGAGTGTCTGTATGTATATATATATGAGTGTGAGTATGTATATATATAAATATATGAGTGTGTGTATGTATATATATATGAGTGTGTGTATGTATATATATATAAATATGAGATGTATGTATATATATATATGAGTGTCTGTATGTATATATATATATATATGAGTGTGAGTATGTATATATATAAATATATGAGTGTGTGTATGTATATATATGAGTGTGTGTATGTATATATATATAAATATATGAGTGTGTGTATGTATATATATGAGTGTGTGTATGTATATATATATAAATATATGAGTGTGTGTGTGTCTATGTATATATATATGAGTGTGTGTATGTATATATATTAATGTATGTATGTGTGTGTATATAAATATATGAGTGTGTATATATATATATATATACACACACATACATACATTAATATATATACATACACACACTCATATATATATATACATACATACATACTCTCATACATATATATATATACACATACACACACTCATATATATACATACTCACACTCATATATATATATATACATACACACACTCATTTATATATATATATATAAATACACACACTCATATACATATATAAATATATATACATACACACATACATACATTTATATATATATATACATATATACATACACACTCATATATTTATATATAGATATATACATACACACACACTCATATTTATATATATATATGAGTGTCTGTGTATGTATATATCTATATATGAGTGTGTATATATATATGAGTGTGTGTATGTATGTATATATATATATATATATGAGTGTGAGTATGTATATATATATATGAGTGTGTGTATGTATATATATATATGAGAGTGTATGTATGTATGTATATATATATGAGTGTGTGTGTATGTATATATATATATATATATAAATATATGAGTGTGTGTATGTATATATATATGAGTGTGAGTATGTATATATATAAATATATGAGTGTGTGTATGTATATATATATGAGTGTGTGTATGTATATATATATAAATATGAGATGTATGTATATATATATATGAGTGTCTGTATGTATATATATATATGAGTGTGAGTATATAGATATATATGAGTGTGTGTATGTATATATATATGAGTATGTGTGTATATATATATATAAATATTAGTGTGTTTGTATGTATATATATATATGTGTGTGTGTATGTATATATATATGAGTGTGTTGAATCAGGTTGGGCAGACTGGATGGACCATTCGGGTCTTTATCTGCCGTCATCTACTATGTTACTATGTTACTATATAAATATATGAGTGTGTGTATGTATATATATATATATGTGTGTGTATGTATATATATATATGAGTGTGTGTGTGTATGTATATATATATATGTGTGTGTGTGTATGTATATATATATATATGTGTGTGTGTGTGTATGTATATATATATATGTGTGTATGTATATATATATATGAGTGTGTGTATGTATATATATATATATGAGTGTGTGTATGTATATATATATATATGAGTGTGAGTATGTATATATATATATATGAGTGTATGTATGTATATATATATATATATATATATGAGAGTGTATGTATGTATGTATATATATATATATGAGTGTGTGTATGTATATATATGAGTGTATGTATATATATATATATGAGTGTGAGTATGTATATATATATGAGTGTGTGTATGTATATATATATATATATATATATGAGTGTGTGTATGTATGTATATATATATATATGAGTGTGTGTATGTATAATATGAGTGTGTGTGTATGTATATATATATATAAATATATGAGTGTGTGTATGTATATATATATGAGTGTGAGTATATATATATATGAGTGTGTGTGTATATATATATGTGTGTGAGTATATATATATATGAGTATGTGTATATATATATATGAGAGTGTGTGTATGTATGTATATATATATATATATATATATATATATATGAGTGTGAGTATGTATATATATATATGAGTGTGTGTATATATATATATATGAGAGTGTATGTATGTATGTATGTATGTGTATATATATATATATGAGTGTGTGTGTATGTATATATATATATATGAGTATGTGTATGTATATATATAAGTGTGTGTATGTATATATGAGTGTGTATATGTAGATATATATATAAATATATGAGTGTGTATGTATATATATATATAAATATATGAGTGTGTATGTATATATATATATATATGAGTGTGTGTATGTATATATATGAGTGTAAGTATGTATATATATATATATATGAGTGTGTGTATGTATATATATATTTGAGAGTGTATGTATATATGTATGTATATATATATGAGTGTGTATGTATATATATATATGAGTGTGTGTATGTATATATGAGTGTGTGTGTATGTATATATATATATGAGTGTGTGTATGTATATATGAGTGTGTGTGTATGTATATATATATAGATATATATATGAGTGTGTGTATGTATATATATATGGGTATGTGTATATATATATATGAGTGTGTGTTTATGTATATATATAAATATATGAGTTTGTGTGTATGTATATATATATGAGTGTGTGTGTATGTATATATATATGAGTGT
>NC_047102.1:15479275-15507842 GCF_902459505.1 Geotrypetes seraphini
CCCTTGTACCATTTTAATCATGCACTCCCATGTACCTTTTTAATCATACACCCTTTGTACCTTTTTAATCATACTCCCTTTGTACCTTTTTAATCATACCCCCTCCTTGTACCTTTGTAGTCATACCCTCCCTTGTACCTTTTTAATCATGCACCCCCCTTGTACCTTTTTGATCATATCCTCCCTTGTACCTTTTTAATCATACCTCCCTTGCACCTTTTTAATCATACTCCCCCTTGTACCTTTGTAATCATACCTCCCCTTGTAACTTTTTAATCATACGCCTTTGCACCTTTTTAATCAAACCCCCTCCTTGTACCTTTTTAATCATGCACCCCCTTGTACCTTTTTGATCATACCCCCCCTTGTACCTTATTAATCATACCCCCCTTGTGCCTTTTTAATCATACCCCCCCTTTGTACCTTTTTCATCATACTCTCTCTTGTACCTTTTTAATCATACCCACCCCTTGTACCTTTTTAATCATACATCCTTTGTACCTTTTTAATCATACACCCTTTGTACCTTTTTAATCATACCCCCCTTGTACCTTTTTAAACATACCCTCCTTGTACCTTTTTAATCATACGCTATTGCACCTTTTTAATCATAGCCCCCCCTTGTACCTTTTTAATCATACCCCGCCTTGTACCTTTTTAATCATGCACTCCCTTGTACCTTTTTAATCATAACCCCGCTTGTACCTTTTTAATCATACTCTATTGCACCTTTTTAATCTAAGCCCCCCTTGTACCTTTTTAATCATGCACCCTTTGTACCTTTTTAATCATACCCCCCTTGTACCTTTTTAATCATACCCCCCTTGTACCTTTTTAATCATACCCTCTCTTGTACCTTTTTAATCATACCCCCCTTGTACCTTTTTAATCAAGCCCCCCTTGTGCCTTTTTAATCATACCCCCCCTTTCTACCTTTTTAATCATACCCCCCTTGTACCTTTTTAATCAAACCCCCTCCTTGTACCTTTTTAATCATGCACCCCCTTGTGCCTTTTTAATCATACCCCCCCTTTGTACTTTTTTAATCATACCCTCTCTTGTACCTTTTTAATCATGCACTCCCTTGTACCTTTTTAATCATACACCCTTTGTACCTTTTTAATCATACCCTCTCTTGTACCTTTTTAATCATACCCCCCTTGTACCTTTTTAATCAAGCCCCCCTTGTGCCTTTTTAATCATACCCCCCCTTTCTACCTTTTTAATCATACCCCCCTTGTACCTTTTTAATCAAACCCCCTCCTTGTACCTTTTTAATCATGCACCCCCTTGTGCCTTTTTAATCATACCCCCCCTTTGTACTTTTTTAATCATACCCTCTCTTGTACCTTTTTAATCATGCACTCCCTTGTACCTTTTTAATCATACACCCTTTGTACCTTTTTAATCATACCCTCTCTTGTACCTTTTTAATCATACCCCCCTTGTACCTTTTTAATCAAGCCCCCCTTGTGCCTTTTTAATCATACCCCCCCTTTCTACCTTTTTAATCATACCCCCCTTGTACCTTTTTAATCAAACCCCCTCCTTGTACCTTTTTAATCATGCACCCCCTTGTGCCTTTTTAATCATACCCCCCCTTTGTACTTTTTTAATCATACCCTCTCTTGTACCTTTTTAATCATGCACTCCCTTGTACCTTTTTAATCATACACCCTTTGTACCTTTTTAATAATACGCCATTGCACATTTTTAATCAAACTCCACCTTGCACCTTTTTTATCATACGCTATTGCCCCTTTTTAATCATAGCCACCCTTGTACCTTTTTAATCATGCACTCCCTTGTATCTTTTTAATCATACACCCTTTGTACCTTTTTAATCATACCCCCCTTGTACCTTTTTAATCATACCCCCCTTGTACCTTTTTAATCATGCAACCCACTTGTACCTTTTTAATCATACCCTTTCTTGTACCTTTTTAATCATACCCCCTTGTACCTTTTTAATCAAACCCCCTCCTTGTACCTTTTTAATCATGCACCCCCTTGTACCTTTTTGATCATACCCCCCCTTGTAACTTATTAATCATACCCCCCTTGTGCCTTTTTAATCATACTCCCCCTTTGTACCTTTTTCATCATACCCTCTCTTGTACCTTTTTAATCATACCCACCCCTTGTACATTTTTAATCATACCCCCTTGTGCCTTTTTAATCATACCCCCCCTTTGTACCTCTTTAATCATACCCTCTCTTGTACCTTTTTAATCATACCCCCTTGTACCATTTTAATCATGCACTCCCATGTACCTTTTTAATCATACACCCTTTGTACCTTTTTAATCATACTCCCTTTGTACCTTTTTAATCATACCCCCTCCTTGTACCTTTGTAGTCATACCCTCCCTTGTACCTTTTTAATCATGCACCCCCCTTGTACCTTTTTGATCATATCTTCCCTTGTACCTTTTTAATCATACCCCCCTTGCACCTTTTTAATCATACTCCCCCTTGTACCTTTGTAATCATACCTCCCCTTGTAACTTTTTAATCATACGCTATTGCAACTTTTTAATCATACTCCCCCTTGTACCTTTGTAATCATACCTCCCTTTGTAACTTTTTAATCATACGCCTTTGCACCTTTTTAATCAAACCCCCTCCTTGTACCTTTTTAATCATGCACCCCCTTGTACCGTTTTGATCATACCCCCCCTTGTACCTTATTAATCATACCCCCCTTGTGCCTTTTTAATCATACCCCCCCTTTGTACCTTTTTCATCATACTCTCTCTTGTACCTTTTTAATCATACCCACCCCTTGTACCTTTTTAATCATACATCCTTTGTACCTTTTTAATCATACACCCTTTGTACCTTTTTAATCATACCCCCCTTGTACCTTTTTAAACATACCCTCCTTGTACCTTTTTAATCATACGCTATTGCACCTTTTTAATCATAGCCCCCCTTGTACCTTTTTAATCATACCCCGCCTTGTACCTTTTTAATCATGCACTCCCTTGTACCTTTTTAAACATACCCCTCTTGTACCCTTTTAATCATACTCCCCTTGTACATTTTTAATCATACCCCCCTTGTACCTTTTTAATCATGCACTCCCTTGTACCTTTTTAATCATAACCCCACTTGTACCTTTTTAATCATACTCTATTGCACCTTTTTAATCTAAGCCCCCCTTGTACCTTTTTAATCATGCACACCCCTTGAACCTTTTTCATCATGCACCCTTTGTACCTTTTTAATCATACCCCCCTTGTACCTTTTTAATCATACCCCCTTGTACCTTTTTAATCATACCCCCCTTGTGCCTTTTTAATCATACCCCCCCTTTGTACCTTTTTAATCATACCCTCTCTTGTACCTTTTTAATCATACCCCCCTTGTACCTTTTTAATCAAGCCCCCCTTGTGCCTTTTTAATCATACCCCCCCTTTCTACCTTTTTAATCATACCCTCTCTTGTACCTTTTTAATCATACACCCTTTGTACCTTTTTAATCATACCCCCTTGTACCTTTTTAATCATACGCCATTGCACGTTTTTAATCATACTCCACCTTGTACCTTTTTAATCATACCCACCTTGTACCTATGTAATCATGCACTCCCTTGTACCTTTTTAATCATACACCCTTTGTACCTTTTTAATCATGCCCCCCTTGTGCCTTTTTAATCATACCCCCCCTTTGTACCTTTTTAATCATACCCTCTCTTGTACCTTTTTAATCATACACCCTTTGTACCTTTTTAATCATACCCCCCTTGTACCTTTTTAATCATACGCCATTGCACGTTTTTAATCATACTCCACCTTGTACCTTTTTAATCATACCCCCCTTGTACCTTTGTAATCATGCACTTCCTTGTACCATTTTAATTATACACCTTTTGTACCTTTTTAATCATACCCCCCTTGTACCTTTTTAATCATACCCTCTCTTGTACCTTTTTAATCATGCAACCCTCTTGTATGTTTTTAATCATACAGTTTCTTGTACCTTTTTAATCATACCCCCCCTTGTACCTTATTAATCATACCCCCCTTGTACCTTTTTAATCATACCCCGCCTTGTACCTTTTTAATTATACCCCCACTTGTAACTTTTTAATCATACGCCATTGCACCTTTTTAATCATACCCTCCCTTGTACCTTTTTAATCATACCCCCTTGTACCTTTTTAATCAAACCCCCTCCTTGTACCTTTTTAATCATGCACCCCCTTGTACCTTTTTGATCATACCCCCCCTTGTAACTTATTAATCATACCCCCCTTGTGCCTTTTTAATCATACCCCCCCTTTGTACCTTTTTCATCATACCCTCTCTTGTACCTTTTTAATCATATCCACCCCTTGTACATTTTTAATCATATCCCCTTGTGCCTTTTTAATCATACCCCCCCCTTTGTACCTCTTTAATCATACCCTCTCTTGTACCTTTTTAATCATACCCCCTTGTACCATTTTAATCATGCACTCCCATGTACCTTTTTAATCATACACCCTTTGTATAAGTTTCAAGTTTCAAGTTTATTTATTCTTAATGAATCGCCTATTTTAAATCACTAAGCGATTTACAAAGCCTTAATACATACAGATTGAAACCTAAACACATGCAGATTAAATGTTATTGATAATATAAATTGAAATTTACTTAAATATTAAACATACTTAATTACAAACGTATAATAAAATGTTAGTTAGGGTATCGAGACATACTTGAGTTGTGAGGATAAATAGGGAAGAAATTACAATAATTGGATAGGAAAGGAAGAGTAATAATAAAGGAAAAAACAAATAGGAAGGGGAAATAAATTTATAAATGAATAAAAAAGCATAACAAACTATTAAACATCATATGCATCTTTAAAAAGAAACGTTTTTAGTGTTTTTTTAAAAATGGATAAATCTTTTAATTCCCTAATGTGTTGCGGTAAGAGATTCCAAGACTGAGGGGCAATAACAGAGAACATGTCGTTACGTCTAGTTCCAATCACCTTCAATGAAGGGACCGACAAAAGGTTGGAAGAAGAGGAGCGAAGTGAACGAGACGTGTTATACGGAATTAACCCCGCTTGTACCTTTTTAATCATACTCTATTGCACCTTTTTAATCTAAGCCCCCCTTGTACCTTTTTAATCATACCCCCTCCTTGTACCTTTGTAATCATACCCTCCCTTGTACCTTTTTAATCATGCACCCCCCTTGTACCTTTTTGATCATATCCTCTCTTGTACCTTTTTAATCATACCCCCCTTGTACCTTTGTAATCATACCTCCCCTTGTAACTTTTTAATCATACGCTATTGCACCTTTTTAATCATACTCCCCCTTGTACCTTTGTAATCATACCTCCCTTTGTAACTTTTTAATCATACGCCTTTGCACCTTTTTAATCAAACCCCCTCCTTGTACCTTTTTAATCATACCCCCTTGTACCTTTTTAATCATAACCCCGCTTGTACCTTTTTAATCATACTCTATTGCACCTTTTTAATCTAAGCCCCCCTTGTACCTTTTTAATCATGCACACCCCTTGAACCTTTTTCATCATGCACCCTTTGTACCTTTTTAATCATACCCCCCTTGTACCTTTTTAATCATACCCCCCTTGTACCTTTTTAATCATACCCCCCTTGTGCCTTTTTAATCATACCCCCCCTTTGTACCTTTTTAATCATACCCTCTCTTGTACCTTTTTAATCATACACCCTTTGTACCTTTTTAATCATACCCCCTTGTACCTTTTTAATCATACGCCATTGCACGTTTTTAATCATACTCCACCTTGTACCTTTTTAATCATACCCACCTTGTACCTATGTAATCATGCACTCCCTTGTACCTTTTTAATCATACACCCTTTGTACCTTTTTAATCATGCCCCCCTTGTGCCTTTTTAATCATACCCCCCTTTGTACCTTTTTAATCATACCCTCTCTTGTACCTTTTTAATCATACACCCTTTGTACCTTTTTAATCATACCCCCCTTGTACCTTTTTAATCATACGCCATTGCACGTTTTTAATCATACTCCACCTTGTACCTTTTTAATCATACCCCCCTTGTACCTTTGTAATCATGCACTTCCTTGTACCTTTTTAATCATACACCTTTTGTACCTTTTTAATCATACCCCCCTTGTACCTTTTTAATCATACCCTCTCTTGTACCTTTTTACCGTATTTTCGCGGATATAACGCGCACCTGTGTAAAACGCGCACAGGGGTATAGCGCGCAGAAATCACGATGATATGTACCAAAACTTTTCTATACCGCGCTCAGGCATATAACGCGCATGATGCCCGACGCTCCTTTCGCCCGCCCTGACTTTCCGTGCGCTGTCCCGACTCTCCGTTCACCCCCCCTGACTTCCGTGCACTGTCCCCCCTTGAAGTCCTGTCCCCCCTTGAAGGTCTGTCCCCATCCTGAAAGCCTGATGCCCCCCCCCGACGTCCGATACATCCCCCCCCCCCGGCAGGACCACTCGCACCCTCACCCCGAAGGACCGCCGACTCCCCAACAATATCGGGCCAGGAGGGAGCCCAAACCCTCCTGGCCACGGCGACCCCCTAACCCCACCCCGCACTACATTACGGGCAGGAGGGATCCCAGGCCCTCCTGCCCTCGACGCAAACCCCCCTCCCCCCCCAACGACCGCCCCCCCCAAGAACCTCCGCCCGTCCCCCAGCCGACCCGCGACCCCCCTGGCCAACCCCCACGACCCCCCCACCCCCCTTCCCCGTACCTTTGGAAGTTGGCCGGACAGACGGGAGCCAAACCCGCCTGTCCGGCAGGCAGCCAACGAAGGAATGAGGCCGGATTGGCCCATCCGTCCTAAAGCTCCGCCTACTGGTGGGGCCTAAGGCGCGTGGGCCAATCAGAATAGGCCCTGGAGCCTTAGGTCCCACCTGGGGACGCGGCCTGAGGCACATGGGCCAAACCCGACCATGTGTCTCAGGCCGCGCCCCCAGGTGGGACCTAAGGCTCCAGGGCCTATTCTGATTGGCCCACGCGCCTTAGGCCCCACCAGTAGGTGGAGCTTTAGGACGGATGGGCCAATCCGGCCTCATTCCTTCGTTGGCTGCCTGCCGGACAGGCGGGTTTGGCTCCCGTCTGTCCGGCCAACTTCCAAAGGTACGGGGAAGGGGGGTGGGGGGGTCGTGGGGGTCGGCCAGGGGGGTCGCGGGTCGGCTGGGGGGCGGTCGGAGGTTCTTGGGGGGGGGCGGGCGTTGGAGGGAGGGGGGTTTGCGTCAAGGGCAGGAGGGCCTGGGATCCCTCCTGCCCGTAATGTAGTGCGGGGTGGGGGTAGGGGGTCGCCGTGGCCAGGAGGCGGTCCTTCGGGGGGGGGGGATGTATCGGACGTCGGGGAGTCGGCCGGGCAAGAGGGCTTGGGCTCCCTCTTGCTCCGATCGTGGATGCGGGTGCGGGTGGGAGCGCGTGCGAGCGGTCGTTCGGGGTGGGGGTGCGAGCGGTCCTGCTGGGGGGGTGAATCGGGCGTCGGGCGGGGTGGGAACTATGTTTAAAAACTTTTCTATACCGCGCTCAGGCATATAACGCGCGAGGGGTATGCGCGGTAGGTAAAATCGCGTATAACGCGCGCGTTATATCCGCGAAAATACGGTAATCATGCAACCCTCTTGTATGTTTGTACCTTTTGAATCATACCTCCTCCTTGTACCTTTTTAATCATACCCTCCCTTGTACCTTTTTAATCATACCCCTCCTTGTACCTTTTTAATCATACATCATTTGTACCTTTTTAATCATACCCCCTGGTACCTTTTAAAACATACCCACAGTAGTACCTTTTTAATCATACCCACCTTGTACCTTTGTAATCATACCCCCCTTGCACCTTTTTAATCATACTCCCCCTTGTACCTTTGTAATTATACCCCCCTTATAACATTTTAATCATACGACATTGCGCCTTTTTAATCATACCCCCTTGTCCCTTTTTAATCATACCCCGCCTTTGTACCTTTTTAATCATACCCCCTTGTACCTTTTTAATCATACCTCCCTTGTGCCTTTTTAATCATACTCCTCCTTTGTACCTTTTTAATCATACTCTCTCTTGTACCTTTTTTATCATGCACTGCCTTGTACCTTTTTAATCATACACCCTTTGTACCTTTTTAATCATAACCCCCTTGCATCTTTTTAATCATACTCCCCCTTGTACCTTTGTAATCATACCCCCCCTTGTAACTTTGTAATCATACGCTATTGCACCTTTTTAATCATACCCCCTCCTTGTACCTTTTTAATCATACCCTCCCTTGTACCTTTTTAATCATACCCTCCCTTGTACCTTTTTAATCATGCACCCCCTTGTATCTTTTTGATCATACCCTCCCTTGTACCTTTTTAATCATGCACCCCCCTTGTACCTTTTTAATCATCCCCCCCCCCCCCCGGTACCTTTTTAAACATATCCCCAGTTGTACTTTTTTAATTATACCCCCCTTGTAACTTTTTAATCATACGCCATTGCACCTTTTTAATCATACTCCCCCTTGTACCTTTTAATCATACCCCCCTTGTAACTTTTTAATCATACACCATTGCACCTTTTTAATCATACCCCCTCCTTGTACCATTTTAATCATACCCTCCCTTGCATCTTTTTAATCATGCACCCCCTTGTACCTTTTTAATCATACTCCCCTTTGTACCTTTTTAATCATACCCCCCTTGTACATTTTTAATCATACCCCCCTTGTACCTTTTTAATCATGCACTCCCTTGTACCTCTTTTAATCATACCCCCCTTGTGCCTTTTTAATCATACCCCCCCTTGTACCTTTTTAATCATACCTCCCTTGTGCATTTTAAATCATACTCCTCCTTTGTACCTTTTTAATCATACTCTCTCTTGTACCTTTTTTATCATGCACTGCCTTGTACCTTTTTAATCATACATCATTTGTACCTTTTTAATCATACGCTATGGCACGTTTTTAATCATACTCCACCTTGTACCTTTTTAATCATACACCCCCTTGTACCTTTTTAATCATAGCCCCCCTTGTACCTTTTTAATCATACACCCTTTGTACCTTTCAATCATACCCCCCTTTTACCTTTTTAATCATACCCCCCATTGTACCTTTTTAATCATACCCCCCTTGTACCTTTTTAATCATGCACCCCCTTGTACCTTTTTAATCATACCCCGCCTTGTACCTTTTTAATCATACCCCCCATTGTACCTTTTTAATCATACTCTCCTTGTACCTTTTTAATCATGCACTCCCTTGTACCTTTTTAATCATACCCCCCTTGTACCTTTTTAATCATACCCCCCTTGCACCTTTTTAAACATACCCCCCTTGTACCTTTTTAATCCTACGCCATTGCAACTTTTTAATCATACCTCCTCCTTGTATCTTTTTAATCATACCCTCCCTTGTACCTTTTTAATCATGCACCCCCCTTGTACCTTTTTAATCATACCTCCCTTGTTCCTTTTTAATCATGCACCCCCCTTGTACCATTTTAATCATACCCCCATTGTGCCTTTTTAATCATACCCCCCTTTGTACCTTTATAATCATACCCCCCTTGTACCTTTTTAATCATTACCCCCTTGTGCCTTTTTAATCATGCACTCCCTTGTACCTTTTTAATCATACACCATTTGTACCTTTTTAATCATACCCCCCTGGTACCTTGTACCTTTTTAATCATACCCCCCATTGTACCTTTTTAATCATACTCTCCTTGTACCTTTTTAATCATGCACTCCCTTTGTACCTTTTTAATCATACCCCCCTTGTACCTTTTTAATCATACCCCCCTTGCACCTTTTTAAACATACCCCCCTTGTACCTTTTTAATCATAAGCCATTGCACCATATTAATCATACCCCCTCCTTGTACCTTTTTAATCATACCCTCCCTTGTACCTTTTTAATCATGCACCCCCTTGTACCTTTTTAATCATACGCCCCTTGCACCTTTTTAATCATACTCCCCTTGTACCTTTGTAATCATACCCCTCCTTGTACCTTTTTAATCCTACGCCATTGCACCTTTTTAATCATACCTCCTCCTTGTACCTTTTTAATCATACCCTCCCTTGAACCTTTTTAATCATACCCCTCCTTGTACCTTTTTAATCATACCCCCCTTGTAACTTTTTAATCCTACGCCATTGCAACTTTTTAATCATACCTCCTCCTTGTATCTTTTTAATCATACCCTCCCTTGTACCTTTTTAATCATGCACCCCCCTTGTACCTTTTTAATCATACCTCCCTTGTTCCTTTTTAATCATGCACCCCCCCTTGTACCATTTTAATCATACCCCCATTGTGCCTTTTTAATCATACCCCCCTTTGTACCTTTATAATCATACCCCCCTTGTACCTTTTTAATCATTACCCCCTTGTGCCTTTTTAATCATGCACTCCCTTGTACCTTTTTAATCATACACCATTTGTACCTTTTTAATCATACCCCCCTGGTACCTTTTTAAACATACCCCCAGTTGTACCTTTTTAATCATACCCCCCTTGTACCTTTTTAATCATACCCCCCCTTGCACCTTTTTAATCATACCCCCTCCTTGTACCTTTTTAATCATACCCTCCATTGCACCTTTTTAATCATACTCCCCTTGCACCTTTTTAATCATACTCCCCCTTGTACCTTTCTAATCATACCCCCTTGTAACTTTTTAATCATACGCCATTGCACCTTTTTAATCATACCCCCTCATTGTACCTTTTTAATCATACCCCCTTGTACCTTTTTATTCATACACCTCTTGTACCTTTATAATCATACCCCCCTTGTACCTTTTTATTCATATACCTCTTGTTCCTTTTTAATCATTCCCCCCCTTGTACCTTTTTATTCATATACCTCTTGTTCCTTTTTAATCATTCCCCCCCTTGTACCTTTTTAATCATACCCCCCCTTGTACCTTTTTATACATACACCTCTGGTACCTTTTTAATCATACCCCCCTTGTACCTTTTTAATCATAACCCCCCTTGTACCTTTTTATTCATACACCTCTTGTACCTTTTTAATCATAAACCTCTTGTACCTTTTTAATCATACCCCCCCTTGTACCTTTTTAATCATACCCCCCCTTGTACCTATTTATTCATACACCTCTTGAACCTTTTTAATCATACCCCCCCTTGTACCTTTTTAATCATACACCCTTTGTACCTTTTTATTCATACACCTCTTGTACCTTTTTAATCATGCACTCCCTTGTACGTTTTTAATCATACCCCCCTTGTACCTTTTTAAACATACCCCCCTTGTACCTTTTTAATCATACTCCCCTTGCACCTTTTTAATCATACTCCACCTTGTACCTTTTTAATCATACACCCCTTGTACCTTTTTAATCATACGCTATTGCACCTTTTTAATTATACCCCCCTTGTAACTTTTTAATCATACCCCCCCTTGTACCTTTTTAATCATACTCTCTCTTGTACCTTTTTTATCATGCACTGCATTGTACATTTTTAATCATGCACTCTTTTTACCTTTTTAAACATACCCCCAGTTGTACCTTTTTAATCATACCCCCCTTGTACATTTTTAATCATACCCCCCTTGTACCTTTTTAATCATGCACTCCCTTGTACCTCTTTTAATCATACCCCCTTGTGCCTTTTTAATCATACCCCCCCCCTTGTACCTTTTTAATCATACCTCCCTTGTGCATTTTAAATCATACTCCTCCTTTGTACCTTTTTAATCATACTCTCTCTTGTACCTTTTTTATCATGCACTGCCTTGTACCTTTTTAATCATACATCATTTGTACCTTTTTAATCATACGCTATTGCACGTTTTTAATCATACTCCACCTTGTACCTTTTTAATCATACACCCCCTTGTACCTTTTTAATCATAGCCCCCCTTGTACCTTTTTAATCATGCACCCCCCTTATACCTTTGTAATCATGCACTCCCTTGTACCTTTTTAATCATACACCCTTTGTACCTTTCAATCATACCCCCCTTTTACCTTTTTAATCATACCCCCCATTGTACCTTTTTAATCATACCCCCCTTGTACCTTTTTAATCATGCACCCCCTTGTACCTTTTTAATCATACCCCGCCTTGTACCTTTTTAATCATACCCCCCATTGTACCTTTTTAATCATACTCTCCTTGTACCTTTTTAATCATGCACCCCCTTGTACCTTTTTAATCATACACCCTTTGTACCTTTTTAATCATACCCCCCTTGTACCTTTTTAATCATACCCCCCTTGAACCTTTTTAAACATACCCCCCTTGTACCTTTTTAATCATAAGCCATTGCACCATATTAATCATACCCCCTCCTTGTACCTTTTTAATCATACCCTCCCTTGTACCTTTTTAATCATGCACCCCCTTGTACCTTTTTAATCATACGCCCCTTGCACCTTTTTAATCATAGCCCCCCTTGTACCTTTTTAATCATGCACCCCCCTTATACCTTTGTAATCATGCACTCCCTTGTACCTTTTTAATCATACACCCTTTGTACCTTTCAATCATACCCCCCTTTTACCTTTTTAATCATACCCCCCATTGTACCTTTTTAATCATACCCCCCTTGTACCTTTTTAATCATGCACCCCCTTGTACCTTTTTAATCATAGCCCCCCTTGTACCTTTTTAATCATGCACCCCCCTTATACCTTTGTAATCATGCACTCCCTTGTACCTTTTTAATCATACACCCTTTGTACCTTTCAATCATACCCCCCTTTTACCTTTTTAATCATACCCCCCATTGTACCTTTTTAATCATACCCCCCTTGTACCTTTTTAATCATACCCCCCATTGTACCTTTTTAATCATACTCCACCTTGTACCTTTTTAATCATACACCCCCTTGTACCTTTTTAATCATAGCCCCCCTTGTACCTTTTTAATCATGCACCCCCCTTATACCTTTGTAATCATGCACTCCCTTGTACCTTTTTAATCATACACCCTTTGTACCTTTCAATCATACCCCCTTTTACCTTTTTAATCATACCCCCCATTGTACCTTTTTAATCATACCCCCCTTGTACCTTTTTAATCATGCACCCCCTTGTACCTTTTTAATCATACCCCGCCTTGTACCTTTTTAATCATACCCTCCCTTGTACCTTTTTAATCATGCACCCCCCTTGTACCTTTTTAATCATGCACCCCCTTGTACCTTTTTAATCATACACCCTTTGTACCTTTTTAATCATACCCCCCTTGTACCTTTTTAATCATACCCCCCTTGCACCTTTTTAAACATACCCCCCTTGTACCTTTTTAATCATAAGCCATTGCACCATATTAATCATACCCCCTCCTTGTACCTTTTTAATCATACCCTCCCTTGTACCTTTTTAATCATGCACCCCCTTGTACCTTTTTAATCATACGCCCCTTGCACCTTTTTAATCATACTCCCCTTGTACCTTTGTAATCATACCCCCCCTTGTACCTTTTTAATCATACCCCTCCTTGTACCTTTTTAATCCTACGCCATTGCACCTTTTTAATCATACCTCCTCCTTGTACCTTTTTAATCATACCCTCCCTTGAACCTTTTTAATCATACCCCTCCTTGTACCTTTTTAATCATACCCCCCTTGTAACTTTTTAATCCTACGCCATTGCAACTTTTTAATCATACCTCCTCCTTGTATCTTTTTAATCATACCCTCCCTTGTACCTTTTTAATCATGCACCCCCCTTGTACCTTTTTAATCATACCCCATTGCACCTTTTTAATCATACCTCCCTTTGTACCTTTTTAATCATACACCCTTTGTACCTTTCAATCATACCCCCCTTTTACCTTTTTAATCATACCCCCCATTGTACCTTTTTAATCATACCCCCCTTGTACCTTTTTAATCATGCACCCCCTTGTACCTTTTTAATCATACCCCGCCTTGTACCTTTTTAATCATACCCCCCATTGTACCTTTTTAATCATACTCTCCTTGTACCTTTTTAATCATGCACCCCCTTGTACTTTTTTAATCATACACCCTTTGTACCTTTTTAATCATACCCCCCTTGTGCCTTTTTAATCATACCCCCCTTTGTACCTTTTTAATCATACCCCCCTTGTACCTTTTTAATCATACCCCCCTTGTGCCTTTTTAATCATGCACTCCCTTGTACTTTTTTAATCATACACCATTTGTACCTTTTTAATCATACCCCCCTGGTACCTTTTTAAACATACCCCCAGTTGTACCTTTTTAATCATACCCCCCTTTTTACCTTTTTAATCATACCCCCCCTTGCACCTTTTTAATCATACCCCCTCCTTGTACCTTTTTAATCATACCCTCCATTGCACCTTTTTTATCATACTCCCCTTGCACCTTTTTAATCATACTCCCCCTTGTACCTTTGTAATCATACCCCCTTGTAACTTTTTAATCATACGCCATTGCACCTTTTTAATCATACCCCCTCATTGTACCTTTTTAATCATACCCCCTTGTACCTTTTTATTCATACACCTCTTGTACCTTTATAATCATACCCCCCCTTGTACCTTTTTATTCATATACCTCTTGTTCCTTTTTAATCATTCCCCCCCTTGTACCTTTTTATTCATATACCTCTTGTTCCTTTTTAATCATTCCCCCCCTTGTACCTTTTTAATCATACCCCCCCTTGTACCTTTTTATACATACACCTCTGGTACCTTTTTAATCATACCCCCCTTGTACCTTTTTAATCATAACCCCCCTTGTACCTTTTTAATCATACCCCCCCTTGTACCTATTTATTCATACACCTCTTGTACCTTTTTAATCATACCCCCCTTGTACCTTTTTAATCATACACCCTTTGTACCTTTTTATTCATACACCTCTTGTACCTTTTTAATCATGCACTCCCTTGTACGTTTTTAATCATACCCCCCTTGTACCTTTTTAAACATACCCCCCTTGTACCTTTTTAATCATACTCCCCTTGCACCTTTTTAATCATACTCCACCTTGTACCTTTTTAATCATACACCCCTTGTACCTTTTTAATCATACGCTATTGCACCTTTTTAATTATACCCCCCTTGTAACTTTTTAATCATACCCCCCCTTGTACCTTTTTAATCATACTCTCTCTTGTACCTTTTTTATCATGCACTGCATTGTATCTTTTTAATCATGCACTCTTTTTACCTTTTTAATCATACCCCCCTTGTACCTTTTTAATCATGCACCCCCTTGTACCTTTTTAATCATACCCCGCCTTGTACCTTTTTAATCATACCCCCCATTGTACCTTTTTAATCATACTCTCCTTGTACCTTTTTAATCATGCACCCCCTTGTACCTTTTTAATCATACACCCTTTGTACCTTTTTAATCATACCCCCCTTGTACCTTTTTAATCATACCCCCCTTGCACCTTTTTAAACATACCCCCCTTGTACCTTTTTAATCATAAGCCATTGCACCATATTAATCATACCCCCTCCTTGTACCTTTTTAATCATACCCTCCCTTGTACCTTTTTAATCATGCACCCCCTTGTACCTTTTTAATCATACGCCCCTTGCACCTTTTTAATCATAGCCCCCCTTGTACCTTTTTAATCATGCACCCCCCTTATACCTTTGTAATCATGCACTCCCTTGTACCTTTTTAATCATACACCCTTTGTACCTTTCAATCATACCCCCCTTTTACCTTTTTAATCATACCCCCCATTGTACCTTTTTAATCATACCCCCCTTGTACCTTTTTAATCATGCACCCCCTTGTACCTTTTTAATCATACCCCCCCTTGTACCTTTTTAATCATGCACCCCCCTTATACCTTTGTAATCATGCACTCCCTTGTACCTTTTTAATCATACACCCTTTGTACCTTTCAATCATACCCCCCTTTTACCTTTTTAATCATACCCCCCATTGTACCTTTTTAATCATACCCCCCTTGTACCTTTTTAATCATACCCCCCATTGTACCTTTTTAATCATACTCCACCTTGTACCTTTTTAATCATACACCCCCTTGTACCTTTTTAATCATACCCCCCCTTGTACCTTTTTAATCATGCACCCCCCTTATACCTTTGTAATCATGCACTCCCTTGTACCTTTTTAATCATACACCCTTTGTACCTTTCAATCATACCCCCCTTTTACCTTTTAATCATACCCCCCATTGTACCTTTTTAATCATACCCCCCTTGTACCTTTTTAATCATGCACCCCCTTGTACCTTTTTAATCATACCCCGCCTTGTACCTTTTTAATCATACCCTCCCTTGTACCTTTTTAATCATGCACCCCCCTTGTACCTTTTTAATCATGCACCCCCTTGTACCTTTTTAATCATACACCCTTTGTACCTTTTTAATCATACCCCCCTTGTACCTTTTTAATCATATCCCCCTTGCACCTTTTTAAACATACCCCCCTTGTACCTTTTTAATCATAAGCCATTGCACCATATTAATCATACCCCCTCCTTGTACCTTTTTAATCATACCCTCCCTTGTACCTTTTTAATCATGCACCCCATTGTACCTTTTTAATCATACGCCCCTTGCACCTTTTTAATCATACTCCCCTTGTACCTTTGTAATCATACCCCCCCTTGTACCTTTTTAATCATACCCCTCCTTGTACCTTTTTAATCCTACGCCATTGCACCTTTTTAATCATACCTCCTCCTTGTACCTTTTTAATCATACCCTCCCTTGAACCTTTTTAATCATACCCCTCCTTGTACCTTTTTAATCATACCCCCCTTGTAACTTTTTAATCCTACGCCATTGCAACTTTTTAATCATACCTCCTCCTTGTATCTTTTTAATCATACCCTCCCTTGTACCTTTTTAATCATGCACCCCCCTTGTACCTTTTTAATCATACCCCATTGCACCTTTTTAATCATACCTCCCTTTGTACCTTTTTAATCATACACCCCCTTGTGCCTTTTTAATCATACCCCCCTTTGTACCTTTATAATCATACCCCCCCTTGTACCTTTTTAATCATTACCCCCCTTGTGCCTTTTTAATCATGCACCCCCCTTGTACCTTTTTAATCATACACCCTTTGTACCTTTTTAATCATACCCCCCCTTGTACCTTTTTAATCATACCCCCAGTTGTACCTTTTTAATCATACCCCCCTTGTACCTTTTTTAATCATACCCCCCTTTGCACCTTTTTAATCATACCCCCTCCTTGTACCTTTTTAATCATACCCTCCATTGCACCTTTTTAATCATACTCCCCCTTGCACCTTTTTTAATCATACTCCCCCTTGTGACCTTTGTAATCATACCCCCTTGTAACTTTTTTAATCATACGCCATTGCACCTTTTTAATCATACCCCCTCATTGTACCTTTTTAATCATACCCCCTTGTACCTTTTTATTCATACACCCTCTTGTACCTTTTATAATCATACCCCCCCTTGTAACTTTTTAATCATACCCCCTCCTTGTACCTTTTTAATCATACCCTCCATTGCACCTTTTTTATCATACTCCCCTTGCACCTTTTTAATCATACTCCCCCTTGTACCTTTGTAATCATACCCCCTTGTAACTTTTTAATCATACGCCATTGCACCTTTTTAATCATACCCCCTCATTGTACCTTTTTAATCATACCCCCTTGTACCTTTTTATTCATACACCTCTTGTACCTTTATAATCATTCCCCCCCTTGTACCTTTTTATTCATATACCTCTTGTTCCTTTTTAATCATTCCCCCCCTTGTACCTTTTTAATCATACCCCCCTTGTACCTTTTTATACATACACCTCTGGTACCTTTTTAATCATACCCCCCTTGTACCTTTTTAATCATAACCCCCCTTGTACCTTTTTAATCATACCCCCCCCTTGTACCTATTTATTCATACACCTCTTGTACCTTTTTAATCATACCCCCCTTGTACCTTTTTAATCATACACCCTTTGTACCTTTTTATTCATACACCTCTTGTACCTTTTTAATCATGCACTCCCTTGTACGTTTTTAATCATACCCCCCTTGTACCTTTTTAAACATACCCCCTTGTACCTTTTTAATCATACTCCCCTTGCACCTTTTTAATCATACTCCACCTTGTACCTTTTTAATCATACACCCCTTGTACCTTTTTAATCATACGCTATTGCACCTTTTTAATTATACCCCCCTTGTAACTTTTTAATCATACCCCCCCTTGTACCTTTTTAATCATACTCTCTCTTGTACATTTTTTATCATGCACTGCATTGTATCTTTTTAATCATGCACTCTTTTTACCTTTTTAAACATACCCCCAGTTGTACCTTTTTAATCATACCCCCCTTGTACATTTTTAATCATACCCCCCTTGTACCTTTTTAATCATGCACTCCCTTGTACCTCTTTTAATCATACCCCCCTTGTGCCTTTTTAATCATACCCCCCCTTGTACCTTTTTAATCATACCCCCCTTGAACCTTTTTAAACATACCCCCCTTGTACCTTTTTAATCATAAGCCATTGCACCATATTAATCATACCCCCTCCTTGTACCTTTTTAATCATACCCTCCCTTGTACCTTTTTAATCATGCACCCCCTTGTACCTTTTTAATCATACGCCCCTTGCACCTTTTTAATCATAGCCCCCCTTGTACCTTTTTAATCATGCACCCCCCTTATACCTTTTTAATCATACACCCTTTGTACCTTTCAATCATACCCCCTTTTACCTTTTTAATCATACCCCCCATTGTACCTTTTTAATCATACCCCCCTTGTACCTTTTTAATCATGCACCCCCTTGTACCTTTTTAATCATAGCCCCCCTTGTACCTTTTTAATCATGCACCCCCCTTATACCTTTGTAATCATGCACTCCCTTGTACCTTTTTAATCATACACCCTTTGTACCTTTCAATCATACCCCCCTTTTACCTTTTTAATCATACCCCCCCTTGTACCTTTTTAATCATACCCCCCTTGTACCTTTTTAATCATGCACCCCCTTGTACCTTTTTAATCATAGCCCCCCTTGTACCTTTTTAATCATGCACCCCCCTTATACCTTTGTAATCATGCACTCCCTTGTACCTTTTTAATCATACACCCTTTGTACCTTTCAATCATACCCCCCTTTTACCTTTTTAATCATACCCCCCATTGTACCTTTTTAATCATACCCCCTTTGTACCTTTTTAATCATACCCCCCATTGTACCTTTTTAATCATACTCCACCTTGTACCTTTTTAATCATACACCCCCTTGTACCTTTTTAATCATAGCCCCCCTTGTACCTTTTTAATCATGCACCCCCCTTATACCTTTGTAATCATGCACTCCCTTGTACCTTTTTAATCATACACCCTTTGTACCTTTCAATCATACCCCCCTTTTACCTTTTTAATCATACCCCCCATTGTACCTTTTTAATCATACCCCCCTTGTACCTTTTTAATCATGCACCCCCTTGTACCTTTTTAATCATACCCCGCCTTGTACCTTTTTAATCATACCCTCCCTTGTACCTTTTTAATCATGCACCCCCCTTGTACCTTTTTAATCATGCACCCCCTTGTACCTTTTTAATCATACACCCTTTGTACCTTTTTAATCATACCCCCCTTGTACCTTTTTAATCATACCCCCCTTGCACCTTTTTAAACATACCCCCCTTGTACCTTTTTAATCATAAGCCATTGCACCATATTAATCATACCCCCTCCTTGTACCTTTTTAATCATACCCTCCCTTGTACCTTTTTAATCATGCACCCCCTTGTACCTTTTTAATCATACGCCCCTTGCACCTTTTTAATCATACTCCCCTTGTACCTTTGTAATCATACCCCCCCTTGTACCTTTTTAATCATACCCCTCCTTGTACCTTTTTAATCCTACGCCATTGCACCTTTTTAATCATACCTCCTCCTTGTACCTTTTTAATCATACCCTCCCTTGAACCTTTTTAATCATACCCCTCCTTGTACCTTTTTAATCATACCCCCCTTGTAACTTTTTAATCCTACGCCATTGCAACTTTTTAATCATACCTCCTCCTTGTATCTTTTTAATCATACCCTCCCTTGTACCTTTTTAATCATGCACCCCCCTTGTACCTTTTTAATCATACCCCATTGCACCTTTTTAATCATACCTCCCTTTGTACCTTTTTAATCATACACCCTTTGTACCTTTCAATCATACCCCCCTTTTACCTTTTTAATCATACCCCCCATTGTACCTTTTTAATCATACCCCCCTTGTACCTTTTTAATCATGCACCCCCTTGTACCTTTTTAATCATACCCCGCCTTGTACCTTTTTAATCATACCCCCCATTGTACCTTTTTAATCATACTCTCCTTGTACCTTTTTAATCATGCACCCCCTTGTACTTTTTTAATCATACACCCTTTGTACCTTTTTAATCATACCCCCCTTGTGCCTTTTTAATCATACCCCCCTTTGTACCTTTATAATCATACCCCCCTTGTACCTTTTTAATCATACCCCCCTTGTGCCTTTTTAATCATGCACTCCCTTGTACTTTTTTAATCATACACCATTTGTACCTTTTTAATCATACCCCCCTGGTACCTTTTTAAACATACCCCCAGTTGTACCTTTTTAATCATACCCCCCTTTTTACCTTTTTAATCATACCCCCCCTTGCACCTTTTTAATCATACCCCCTCCTTGTACCTTTTTAATCATACCCTCCATTGCACCTTTTTTATCATACTCCCCTTGCACCTTTTTAATCATACTCCCCCTTGTACCTTTGTAATCATACCCCCTTGTAACTTTTTAATCATACGCCATTGCACCTTTTTAATCATACCCCCTCATTGTACCTTTTTAATCATACCCCCTTGTACCTTTTTATTCATACACCTCTTGTACCTTTTTAATCATACCCCCCCTTGTACCTTTTTATTCATATACCTCTTGTTCCTTTTTAATCATTCCCCCCCTTGTACCTTTTTATTCATATACCTCTTGTTCCTTTTTAATCATTCCCCCCCTTGTACCTTTTTAATCATACCCCCCTTGTACCTTTTTATACATACACCTCTGGTACCTTTTTAATCATACCCCCCTTGTACCTTTTTTTTTTTTTTTTTTTTTTTTATATTATTTATTTATAGAATTTTTTACAAAATTTCCAAGCATATACATCTTGTACAGTAAAGTGAGATCACACAACATATTAAATTAACATTCCAAAATTAATATTACTACAAGGAACTTCTAATCTAGCTGATCTCACACTAGTCCTCAATATTATTAGATCCATAATTAAGAGTAGAACAAATATAATTCAAATTAGTTAAATAAATAAGAAAAAAAAAAAAAAATCCTTTTCTGACTAAAGTGCAGGGAATTAACCTTAAATAGACGTTATGTTGTTATTATTCCTTTTTCTAGACGTTTCACTGAGATAAAGCTAATCAACTGAGATGGCTCTGTAAATATATACTTAAATGATAAATATCTAACTACACATTTACATGGATATCTCAAAAAGAAAATACCCCCTATTTGGGTCACTCCAGGCTTAAGAATTAAAAATTCTTTCCTTCTTTTCTGAGTCTCTCTAGAGACATCAGGAAAAATCTGAATATGCTGCCCCAGGAAGTCTTTGGATCTGTTTTTGAAGAAAAGTTTTAATATCCAATCTTTGTCTGGAGCCAAAGCGACAGACAACAAGAGAGTAGCTGGAACAGCCAGTTCCCTATCTGATTGTTCCAGTATTGCCGAAATGTCCATTGACCTCTCCCGGGGTTCCTCAATTTTCCCTTCTTCTTTGGATATGGGCTTAGCAGGTAGGTAATACACTCTTGTAAGAGGAGGTAAGGAGTTTTCAGGAATTTCCAAAATTTCCATAAAATATCTTTTCACCATTTCTCTAGGAGAAGTTGACAGGATTCTTGTACCTTTTTAATCATAACCCCCCTTGTACCTTTTTAATCATACCCCCCCCTTGTACCTATTTATTCATACACCTCTTGTACCTTTTTAATCATACCCTCTCTTGTACCTTTTTAATCATACCTCCTTGTACCTTTTTAAACATACCCCACCTTGTACCTTTTTAATCATACGCCATTGCACGTTTTTAATCATACGCTATTGCACCTTTTTAATCAAAGCCCCCCTTGTAACTTTTTAATCATGCACCCCCCTTGTACCTTTGTAATCATGCACTCCCTTGTACCTTTTTAATCATACCCTCCTTGTACCTTTTTAATCATGCACCCCCTGGTACGTTTTTAAACATACCCCCAGTTGTACCTTTTTAATCATACCCGCCTTGTACCTTTTTAATCATACCCCCCCTTGTACCTTTTTAATCATACCTCCCCCTTGTAACTTTTTATTCATACGCCATTGCACCTTTTTAATCATGCACCCCCTTGTACCTTATTAATCATACCCCCTTGTACCTTTTTAATCATACCCCGCCTTGTACCTTTTTAATTATACCCCCCCTTGTAACTTTTTAATCCTACGCCATTGCACCTTTTGAATCATACCTCCTCCTTGTACCTTTTTAATCATACCCTCCCTTGTACCTTTTTAATCATACTCTCTCTTGTACCTTTTTTATCATGCACTGCCTTGTACCTTTTTAATCATGCACTCTTTTTACCTTTTTAATCATACCCCCCCTGGTACGTTTTTAAACATACCCCCAGTTGTACCTTTTTAATCATACCCCCCTTGTACCTTTTTAATCATACCCTCCTTGTAACTTTTTAATCATACGCCATTGCACCTTTTTAATCATACCCCCTCCTTGTACCTTTTTAATCATGCACACCCCTTGTACCTTTTTAATCATACCCCCCCCTTGTAACATTTTAATCATACGCCATTGCCATTGCACCTTTTTAATCATACCCCCCTTGTGCCTTTTTAATCATACCCCCCTTTGTACCTTTTTAATCATACCCCCCCTTGTACCTTTTTAATCATACCCCCCTTGTGCCTTTTTAATCATACCCCCCCTTTGTACCTTTTTAATCATACCCTCTCTTGTACCTTTTTAATCATGCAATCCCTTGTACCTTTTTAAACATAACCCCCTTGTACCTTTTTAATCATACGCTAAGGCACGTTTTTAATCATACTCCACCTTGTACCTTTTTAATCATACACCCCCTTGTACCTTTTTAATCATACGCTATTGCACCTTTTTAATCATACACCCCCTTGTACCTTTTTAATCAAAGCCCCCCTTGTACCTTTTTAATCATGCACTCCCTTGTACCTTTTTAATCATGCACCCCCTGGTACGTTTTTAAACATACCCCCAGTTGTACCTTTTTAATCATACCCCCCCTTGTACCTTTTTAATCATACCTCCCCCTTGTAACTTTTTATTCATACAAAATTGCACCTTTTTAATCATGCACCCCCTTGTACCTTTTTAATCATAGCCCCCCTTGTACCTTTTTAATCATGCACCCCCCTTATACCTTTGTAATCATGCACTCCCTTGTACCTTTTTAATCATACACCCTTTGTACCTTTCAATCATACCCCCCTTTTACCTTTTAATCATACCCCCCATTGTACCTTTTTAATCATACCCCCCTTGTACCTTTTTAATCATGCACCCCCTTGTACCTTTTTAATCATACCCCGCCTTGTACCTTTTTAATCATACCCTCCCTTGTACCTTTTTAATCATGCACCCCCCTTGTACCTTTTTAATCATGCACCCCCTTGTACCTTTTTAATCATACACCCTTTGTACCTTTTTAATCATACCCCCCTTGTACCTTTTTAATCATATCCCCCTTGCACCTTTTTAAACATACCCCCCTTGTACCTTTTTAATCATAATCCATTGCACCATATTAATCATACCCCCTCCTTGTACCTTTTTAATCATACCCTCCCTTGTACCTTTTTAATCATGCACCCCATTGTACCTTTTTAATCATACGCCCCTTGCACCTTTTTAATCATACTCCCCTTGTACCTTTGTAATCATACCCCCCCTTGTACCTTTTTAATCATACCCCTCCTTGTACCTTTTTAATCCTACGCCATTGCACCTTTTTAATCATACCTCCTCCTTGTACCTTTTTAATCATACCCTCCCTTGAACCTTTTTAATCATACCCCTCCTTGTACCTTTTTAATCATACCCCCCTTGTAACTTTTTAATCCTACGCCATTGCAACTTTTTAATCATACCTCCTCCTTGTATCTTTTTAATCATACCCTCCCTTGTACCTTTTTAATCATGCACCCCCCTTGTACCTTTTTAATCATGCACCCCCCTTGTACCTTTTTAATCATACCCCATTGCACCTTTTTAATCATACCTCCCTTTGTACCTTTTTAATCATACACCCTTTGTACCTTTCAATCATACCCCCCTTTTACCTTTTTAATCATACCCCCCATTGTACCTTTTTAATCATACCCCCCTTGTACCTTTTTAATCATGCACCCCCTTGTACCTTTTTAATCATACCCCGCCTTGTACCTTTTTAATCATACCCCCCATTGTACCTTTTTAATCATACTCTCCTTGTACCTTTTTAATCATGCACCCCCTTGTACTTTTTTAATCATACACCCTTTGTACCTTTTTAATCATACCCCCCTTGTGCCTTTTTAATCATACCCCCCTTTGTACCTTTATAATCATACCCCCCTTGTACCTTTTTAATCATACCCCCCTTGTGCCTTTTTAATCATGCACTCCCTTGTACTTTTTTAATCATACACCATTTGTACCTTTTTAATCATACCCCCCTGGTACCTTTTTAAACATACCCCCAGTTGTACCTTTTTAATCATACCCCCCTTTTTACCTTTTTAATCATACCCCCCCTTGCACCTTTTTAATCATACCCCCTCCTTGTACCTTTTTAATCATACCCTCCATTGCACCTTTTTTATCATACTCCCCTTGCACCTTTTTAATCATACTCCCCCTTGTACCTTTGTAATCATACCCCCTTGTAACTTTTTAATCATACGCCATTGCACCTTTTTAATCATACCCCCTCATTGTACCTTTTTAATCATACCCCCTTGTACCTTTTTATTCATACACCTCTTGTACCTTTTTAATCATACCCCCCCTTGTACCTTTTTATTCATATACCTCTTGTTCCTTTTTAATCATTCCCCCCCTTGTACCTTTTTATTCATATACCTCTTGTTCCTTTTTAATCATTCCCCCCCTTGTACCTTTTTAATCATACCCCCCTTGTACCTTTTTATACATACACCTCTGGTACCTTTTTAATCATACCCCCCTTGTACCTTTTTAATCATAACCCCCCTTGTACCTTTTTAATCATACCCCCCCCTTGTACCTTTTTATTCATACACCTCTTGTACCTTTTTAATCATACCCCCCTTGTACCTTTTTAATCATACACCCTTTGTACCTTTTTATTCATACACCTCTTGTACCTTTTTAATCATGCACTCCCTTGTACGTTTTTAATCATACCCCCCTTGTACCTTTTTAAACATACCCCCTTTGTACCTTTTTAATCATACTCCCCTTGCACCTTTTTAATCATACTCCACCTTGTACCTTTTTAATCATACACCCCTTGTACCTTTTTAATCATACGCTATTGCACCTTTTTAATTATACCCCCCTTGTAACTTTTTAATCATACCCCCCCTTGTACCTTTTTAATCATACTCTCTCTTGTACCTTTTTTATCATGCACTGCATTGTATCTTTTTAATCATGCACTCTTTTTACCTTTTTAAACATACCCCCAGTTGTACCTTTTTAATCATACCCCCCTTGTACATTTTTAATCATACCCCCCTTGTACCTTTTTAATCATGCACTCCCTTGTACCTCTTTTAATCATACCCCCCTTGTGCCTTTTTAATCATACCCCCCCCTTGTACCTTTTTAATCATACCCTCTCTTGTACCTTTTTAATCATGCCCTCTCTTGTACCTTTTTAATCATACCCTCTCTTGTACCTTTTTAATCATACCTCCTTGTACCTTTTTAAACATACCCCACCTTGTACCTTTTTAATCATACGCCATTGCACGTTTTTAATCATACGCTATTGCACCTTTTTAATCAAAGCCCCCCTTGTAACTTTTTAATCATGCACCCCCCTTGTACCTTTGTAATCATGCACTCCCTTGTACCTTTTTAATCATACCCTCCTTGTACCTTTTTAATCATGCACCCCCTGGTACGTTTTTAAACATACCCCCAGTTGTACCTTTTTAATCATACCCGCCTTGTACCTTTTTAATCATACCCCCCCTTGTACCTTTTTAATCATACCTCCCCCTTGTAACTTTTTATTCATACGCCATTGCACCTTTTTAATCATGCACCCCCTTGTACCTTATTAATCATACCCCCTTGTACCTTTTTAATCATACCCCGCCTTGTACCTTTTTAATTATACCCCCCCTTGTAACTTTTTAATCCTACGCCATTGCACCTTTTGAATCATACCTCCTCCTTGTACCTTTTTAATCATACCCTCCCTTGTACCTTTTTAATCATACTCTCTCTTGTACCTTTTTTATCATGCACTGCCTTGTACCTTTTTAATCATGCACTCTTTTTACCTTTTTAATCATACCCCCCCTGGTACGTTTTTAAACATACCCCCAGTTGTACCTTTTTAATCATACCCCCCTTGTACCTTTTTAATCATACCCTCCTTGTAACTTTTTAATCATACGCCATTGCACCTTTTTAATCATACCCCCTCCTTGTACCTTTTTAATCATGCACACCCCTTGTACCTTTTTAATCATACCCCCCCCTTGTAACATTTTAATCATACGCCATTGCCATTGCACCTTTTTAATCATACCCCCCTTGTGCCTTTTTAATCATACCCCCCTTTGTACCTTTTTAATCATACCCCCCCTTGTACCTTTTTAATCATACCCCCCTTGTGCCTTTTTAATCATACCCCCCCTTTGTACCTTTTTAATCATACCCTCTCTTGTACCTTTTTAATCATGCAATCCCTTGTACCTTTTTAAACATAACCCCCTTGTACCTTTTTAATCATACGTTAAGGCACGTTTTTAATCATACTCCACCTTGTACCTTTTTAATCATACACCCCCTTGTACGTTTTTAATCATACGCTATTGCACCTTTTTAATCATACTCCACCTTGTACCTTTTTAATCAAAGCCCCCCTTGTACCTTTTTAATCATGCACTCCCTTGTACCTTTTTAATCATGCACCCCCTGGTACGTTTTTAAACATACCCCCAGTTGTACCTTTTTAATCATACCCCCCCTTGTACCTTTTTAATCATACCTCCCCCTTGTAACTTTTTAATCCTACGCCATTGCACCTTTTGAATCATACCTCCTCCTTGTACCTTTTTAATCATACACTCCCTTGTACCTTTTTAATCATACGCTATTGCACCTTTTTAATTATACCCCCCCTTGTAACATTTTAATCATAACCCCCTTGTACCTTTTTAATCATACTCTCTCTTGTACCTTTTTTATCATGCACTGCCTTGTACCTTTTTAATCATGCACTCTTTTTACCTTTTTAATCATACCCCCCCTGGTACGTTTTTAAACATACCCCCAGTTGTACCTTTTTAATCATACCCCCCTTGTACCTTTTTAATTATACCCCCCTTGTAACTTTTTAATCATACGCCATTGCACCTTTTTAATCATACCCCCTCCTTGTACCTTTTTAATCATGCACCCCCCTTGTACCTTTGTAATCATACCCCCACTTGTAACATTTTAATCATACGCCATTGCACCTTTTTAATCATACCCCCCTTGTGCCTTTTTAATCATACCCCCCTTTGTACCTTTTTAATCATACCCTCCCTTTGTACCTTTTTAATCATACACCTCTTGTGCCTTTTTAATCATACCCTCTCTTGTACCTTTTTAATCATACGTTAAGGCACGTTTTTAATCATACTCCACCTTGTACCTTTTTAATCATACACCCCCTTGTACGTTTTTAATCATACGCTATTGCACCTTTTTAATCATACTCCACCTTGTACCTTTTTAATCATACACCCCCTTGTACCTTTTTAATCATACGCTATTGCACCTTTTTAATCATAGCCCCCCTTGTACCTTTTTAATCATGCACCCCCCTTGTACCTTTGTAATCATGCACTCCCTTGTACCTTTTTAATCATACACCCCTTTTACCTTTTTAATCATGCAACCCCCTTGTACCTTTTTAATCATGCACCCCCTTGTACCTTTTTAATCATACCCCCCTTGTACCTTTTTAATCATACCCCCCTTGTACCTTTTTAATCATACCCCCCTTTGTACCTTTTTAATCATACCCTCCCTTGCACCTTTTTAATCATATTCCCCCTTGTACCTTTGTAATCATAACCCCCCCCCCCTTGTAACTTTTTAATCATACGCCATTGCACCTTTTTAATCATACCCCCTCCTTGTACCTTTGGAATCATACCCCCCCTTGTAACTTTTTAATCATACCCCCCCTTGTACCTTTTTAATCATACCCCCCCCCTTGTAACTTTTTAATCATACGCCATTTCACCTTTTTAATCATGCACCCTCTTGTACCTTATTAATCATACCCCCCTTGTACCTTT
>NC_047102.1:17938042-18075326 GCF_902459505.1 Geotrypetes seraphini
TTTTTGCAACTGAATGTGGTACTCATGTGCTAAAAAAAGAAATAACATTTATTTACTGGGGGGTATTTAGGGAGGCAGAGAGTGGGCATAGCTATGCTAAATGGTTAGCGTGGGAGCCCTTACCACCTAGACCAGGGCTGCCAAGTCCGGTCCTCAAGATCTACTGGCAGGCCAGGTTTTCTGGATACCCACAATGAACATCCATGAGAGAGATTTGCATACCAAGAAGGCAGTGCAGGCAAATCTCTCTCATGCATATTCATTGTGGATATCCAGAAAACCTGGCCTGCCAGTAGATCTCGAGGACCGGACATGAGCAGCTCTGGCCTAGACAATAGGTGGTGTTAATGGCCATGCATTATGGGAAATTAGTTAATGACCATTTTATAACCGCACTAATAATGACCTCAGCAAGTGGGAAACCCATACTCTAGTCATGGCAAAGGCTCCTTTTTAGTGTAGCTTAGTAAAAGGGTGGACTCCATATTCTGCATATAAACTAAACCATCAGAAAAGTTAAAATGAGACTAATTGAACATAGGAGGAAAAATCCCAATGCACCATTAGTTGAACACTGTCTAAGCTTTAATCATTCTTTTAGTGATTTGAGTTTTTTTGTATTTTCTGTCGTAGACAAATCTTGGGGTCTTTTGTGAATAAAGAATTAGTCCCAGTTATTTAAGCCTTTGTGCTGTTTTTTTGTAGTTGCTCGTTGTTCATTCACTTTTTAGTCCCTTTTCTTGTGTCTGGGATCCAGAACTGCCCGTTTTCAACCAAGATTTTGTGTGATATCTGATAGCAGCTACTACATCTTTGGATTCCAGTGTGTTCTGACTTACATTCACCGTGTGTGATTAATAAAATTGGAGGGACCAATTCAAACTCTTGTTGCCAACACATATTCCCACCGCAGAAGGAATATGTACACCAGAAAAGGCCAAATCATCTAATCACATCAGTATTTTTGGCTTTTGCAAGATTGATTTTTCATTTTCATAAATTTGATAGGGCTACTCCATTGTTGATTAAACTGCATTGGTTGCCAGTTTCTGTGAGAATAGAATTCAAATTGGCTTGCATTATCTATAAATCGTTGGAAGGCTTGAATCCAGAGTGTTTAATTCATTTGTTTTCTTTTTCAACTAAACCTAGAATGTTGAGTTCAAACTCTGCCCCTGTGTTGTTTTCCCCATCTGTGAAAAACAGTACTTGAAGGTTCTGTTAGTTATCAGGCCGTGACAATTTGGAACACCTTACCTATGGAATTAAGATTTTTGAAGCCTTGTCTAGTTTAAAGAGCTTTTTATTTAGCAAATTTTAAACTGACTTTTTAAAATTTGTATCTTGCATGTTGCATTTTTGTAATCCAGTCTGGACTCTGAGAAGTTGGTGGAATATAAACCATTGATTAAATTAGATTATAAATCTCTGCAGAGAAGAAGTGCCAGAATGGTGCAAGATGTGCACACAAATTCTTAGCAGATAAGTTAGAGATCTAGGTATGTTTACTATGGAGATATGATAAAGACATTGAAGTGCCTCAGAATTATCATGAGAAGCCAGCACCCTCTTTCAGGAGAAAGAGGTGCTTGATAGAGCAAGAAGTCATGATATGAGGCTCAAAGGGGAGAGGTAGTCTGAGGAACATCATTGAAAAAAGGTTTTCTTAGAAGGGGTGGTGGATGCATGCAGTAGCCCTCTAGTGAACAAGGTGAATTTTTAAAAAACAGAATTTAGAAGCGCATAGGATAAACACAGAAGATCTGTCCTTATAAAAGAGTCATAGCAAAGGCTATGACTTAAAACAGACTAGATGGGCCTTACTGCTATCATTTTCTATAGGTATCAAGGCATCAAATAAATGAGTGCCCTTGGGATGGACCACAAAGTGACAGACTGGGTCAGGAACTGGTTGAGTGAAATACGACAGAGGGTAATGGTTAAAGGAGATTACTTTGAGGAAAAGGATATTACTGGTGGTGTGTCTCCAGGTTCAGTTCTTGGGCCTGTTGGTTTTTACAAATTTATAAGTGATACTGCTGAAGAGCTGTCAGGTAAGATTTGCCCTCTTTGTAGATGATACCAAAATCTGTATGAATAGCGAAGCTTGAAGAATGGTCTGAAATTTGACAGCTAAGATTTAATGCTAAGAAATGCAAGGTCATGCATTTAAGCTGGAAAAAAAGCGCAAGGAAACTGTACAATTTAAGGGGTGAAGAACTTCTGTGCAAGAAAGATGAGCAGGATTTGAGTGTTGGGTGTGATAGTATGTGATGATCTTAAGGTGGCCAAACAGGTTGAAAAAGCGATGGTGAAAGCTAGAAGGATGCTAGGGTGCATAGAGAGAGGTATGGTCGATAGGAAAAAGGAGGTATTGATGCTCCTGTATAAGACTCTGGTGAGACTTCATTTAGAATATTGTGTACAATTCTGGAGACCACACCTTCAAAAAAATATAAAGAGGATGGAATCAGTCTAGAGAGGAAGGCTACTAAAATGGTTAGTGGTCTTCGTCATAAGGCATATGGGGAGAGACTTAAAGATCTCAATATGTATACTTTGGAGGAAAGGTAGAAGAGGGGTGATGTTTAAATACCTATGTACTCACTTCACTATTTGGCTAAACTTCATCTGGGACTTTTCAAATATTCAGAAATCACCAAATCTTCCCAGCATATCAAAACATATTCATAGTACTATCTTATAAACCACTGAATATTTTTCTAAAGTATGTAGAATCCTCAGAGGGCTCACTTTCCTTTATTTAGAGTTCATAGAAGGATAATATGAGCCAATATCTTCAATGGATCCTTTTTTTTGTATATTTTTTAACTTCTTCTTCTTATATATAAAGTGCAAATGCAGCATTTTTTGTGTGCAAACTTAGCAGTAATAAATAGAAGATGCATAAGAATGTATCTTATTCTTAAAGTGCATTATGGGAGCGCCTCCACCGACATGACATGTTTCCAAATTTTCACCAGGGTCAAGGCTCCCAGCCCAACATTAGCAGTCAGTTCTCATGTCGCACTCCAGTGGACACTCTGAATGAAATTTATTATAACACCTTACGTAAAAAGAACATACTTCATCCCACTTATTCAACTTACATTGGCTTCCTGTAAAATTTTGTTTTGATTTGAGGATACTACTTCTAACTCATTACACTATTCAAATTGGCCTTCCCCCATTTCTCACCTCATCAATATTACCTTACAAGTCAGCGTATCATCTACATTCCTCCTCAGGATTTCTTCTGTCTGCCTCCCTTTTCCCAGACTTGGCTTGATTCAACCCGGCAATCATCTTTTTTCTATCTAGCTCCTTCACTATCAAACTCTCTTCCCTGTGCCCTTCATAGTGAACCCTTTCGCAGTAAATTTAAAAGCTCATTTGTTTATTTATTTATATACTCAATTTTCTATACCGTTCTCCCAGAGGAGCTCAGAACAGTTTACATGAGTTTATTCAGGTACTCAAGCATGTTTCCCTGTCTGTCCTGGTGGGCTCACAATCTATCTAATGTACCTGAGGCAATGGGGGGATTAAATGACTTGCCCAGAGCCACAAGGAACAGCGTGGGTTTGAACCCACAACCTCAGGGTGCTGAGGCTGTAGCTTTAACCACTGTGCCACACTCTCCCCATAGCATTGTCCATAGCATTTAACCTTAACCCCTGGTCAAGGGATGCCTGAGGTTCACTGAGCGACATCTGCCTTTTCACCCCTTCCTTTTCCTGCTTTCTTCTATCCTTTCCCTTTGACACTTTCCCACTGTACTGTTAAGTTTCTGTTTTGGATGGAATTCCTTTTCAGCACATGTGCCAGTTTTCTGATATTCTAAATTGTACACTGCTTGCAATCGCTGAAGGTGGTATAACAAATACCAAATAAATATAGCATATGGAAAGGAAGGGGCATGAAAGAGATATTTTTGTTTTGTTGAGCTAAAGAAATCCCTTTGAAAATTTCCTTGTAAATTCTTAGAAAATAAATATACAGTATATTTACTAGCAGGGCTGTGGAGTCGGAGTCGAGGAGTCGGAGGAAATTTCGGGTACCTGGAGTCGGAGTCAGAAGTACAAAAAACTGAGGAGTCGGAGTCGGAACATTTATCTACCGACTCCATTTTTGAACTTGGCATACCAATCACAAGCGATTCTTTCAGCTATAGCACCCACTATATACACAGCACAAATGTTGCGAGCAGCTTCTGCAGCCTTAGAACCTTGATTAAAAGCAAAAAGAAGGTGGTGTCGAAAATGCTCATTTCTCTCAACTTGACATTCCATTTTAATGATCTGAAAATTAACCAGTGCTGTGGAGTCGGAGTCGGAGGAAATTTCGGGTACCTGGAGTCGGAGTCTGAAGTACAAAAAACTGAGGAGTCGGAGTTGGAACATTTATCTACCGACTCCACAGCCCTGTTTACTAGTACAGATTGTAGATCTTTATTCAATATAATCAGTGGCAAGTGAGATTTTATATAAACTGTTTGAGGGAAAATCTGTTGTGCATCACAAAGCTCTAATATTGCTTTTTTTAATTTTAAATTTTGCTTTACAATAGTTGGTTGCCTTTGATGTTGAGAGAATTAAAGTTGAACAAAACAATCCCCAGAAGATGATGAAACATGTCAAAGAACTTGCAGAGCAACTATTCAAGAATGTAAGTGTATTGAACTGCTGATTTCATTTCACAGATCACTTGTTTCATTGCCTATCAGATGCCCCTTGAGATAATAAGACTTGCAGATGTAATTATGTAATAAGAATACCTCACGATGTAGACTAAAGTTTTTGAGAAAAAGGCCAGGCTTCTCATTGCCTGACAAAGCAGTAGATTTTTTTTTTTAATAGCAGAATTTTTGTGATGTGGGCTGGCTATTGACCCTGATGGTCTGAGGTTTCACGCTAAAGCAGGGATCTCAAAGTCCCTCCTTGAGGGCCGCAATCAAAGTCGGGTTTTCAGGATTTCCCCAATGAATATGCATTGACAGTAATGCATGCACATAGATCTCATGCATATTCATTGGGGAAATCCTGAAAACCCAACTGGATTGCGGCCCTCGAGGAGGGACTTTGAGACCCCTGCTTTAGCGTGAAACCTCAGACCATCAGGGCCAATGGCCAGCCCACATCACAAAAATTCCCTGCGCTAAAGCCAGCAGAGCTGACCCCACAGTGCAAGAATTGCACAGAGACCTAGATCAATGCTAAAAGAAAATGGTATTCAAATTATAAGCATGCGTTGAAAGCGAAAGCAAGGAGAAGGAATGTGCCGGGTGGATGCGTAAAGAGTCTCGCAGTAAGTGTAGCTCTTGTGCACGTGGTCAGGCAAGACCAGAAGTACAAGCACACATTGGGGCCATTCTTCTGCATCTTCAAATAGAAGTGTCTACTTGCACTTTCAGTTTTGCACACACATTTATTTTTTTACTATCTGTGTTTATATTCTGCACAAGCTTCCTTCCACTTCTAAATGAAGACAAAACCACCAGTCTAAAATGAGAAATTCTGGAGAAATCCTCTCTTCAAAATCAGTAACGCCACCACCAAGCTGGCAATAAGTTTCCAGCGTTTATTTCTGCGCTGTTCACTGTGTATTGGAAGGGAATACCAAATTACCTTATTAGCTTCCATTTGAATACATTTAAATACGTTGTTTCCTGCGCTAGAGCCTTCTGAACATTCTGCACACATTTACATATGCTAGTCCAGTGCTGATGGCCTCTAACACTAGCGTTAGGTTTTGAGCATTGGCCCCTAAGACTCTTATTTTAGATGACCTATTTGTGGTTTATATTTGTAAATACCTACCCATAGCAACCCAATTTCCGACAACCAGCATTTACAGATATAAATCATCACCACTTATAAATACAAATATAAAATGCTATTTCTAACACTGTTCAAGCATATGTTGGACTACCACAAGAGAGCTAGGAACATATACCAAGCCATAGGTGATTTTATGCATCACATGTCTACTGTTTATGAAAATGAAAATTCCAAGTCCCAATATTACATAGCAGATGGATTTTGTGGCTGCTGGTTATCAGATCAACTGATGATCTCCTGTCTTCAATATAAAATGTTTTATATGAGAGGAGGTGGTTGTCATCAGTTCCAACATGATCTCACAGAGGCATTCTAGTTTTATGTTTGAACCAAATTTGCATTCCACTTGAGGGTTTTTGGATTGTTGGGGATGTGGCTTGGGCTGGTCAGAAATGTACTTCTGTATTTCTCATTTCATAAAAGGAATGCACATGTATGACCCAGGGTTTCATCATTGGGATGTACAGCTGCTCCCTTCGATGTATAAGTTTGTCTAAAGTGCTAGTTTACAAGTGTGATTAAGGGAGTTCACTTTCCTTAATCCCCTGTTAGGTGCTTCCCCTTTTCAAATGAAAATAATAAAGATGGTGGTTTCTGTTGACAATTAGCAGTTTGCAAACTAGCAGGTATACTTGTGTAAATTGGGAAAATATCAATTTCCTTCATTCACTATTTCAACATGTATCTTTGTAAACTGGCTGCTTTCACTGCACGCTGAGATTAGAAATCATTGGTTGACAGCGAACAGCAATTTCAGGGATACATGTGTTATAAGAAGAACATAAGAATAGCCTTACTGGGTCAGACCAATGGTCCATCAAGCCCAGTAGCCTGTTCTCACGGTGGCCAATTCGGGTCACTAGTACCTGGCCAAAACCCAAAGAGTAGGGAGGGGGGAGGCAAAAAACAAAAACAATTGCAGCCGGCACCGTTAGCGCCCTGAAGGAATGCTATTGGTGTCTAACAGCCTGCGCTCAATCTTCTGACCAAGTTGAGGAAGCGCTGAGTGCACAGAATCCTGAGCTCCACAGATCTTCAGCAGGCTGGCTGAATAGGACCCAAAGGATAAACCTGTCAGCTGAAGACAGAAAAAAAGTCTGCTTTGTTTTATTTCAGGAATGGATACACAGTGTTTGTACTCACTCAACATGTGACCTTAATTCCTTAAACGTCAGGTTTGGATCCAAGATGGCTGCGAGTACCTGATGACTGGAAGGAGGCTCTGGGCTGTTCGCGTGTGCAGTGAAATTTTCCTGTTTTGTTTACGCAGTTTGGTCTGTGCACTTTGAGATGCCAAAATGAAGGGGGTAGAAACGCCGCTGGAGCCTCACGGCACCCGGAAAATCCCCCTTTAGTGACAATAGAACAATTCCTGAGTCGCCTTCAACAGGAGTCTACACCAACGGGGAGTCGCCCGCTAGACCCAACGGTGCAGAGTGAAGCCATGACGGATGTCTAAGGGCTGGAGGTCACGCTGAGATCCTCCCCCTATTCCACAGAGAGGCTATATTATCTGAGAGCCTAGCAGTAGATTCCTTGATAGACTTATCAAGTCCTAAAGTGGAACCTGTGGTCGGAACAGCGAAGGGACAGGAGAAGCAAGACCAGAAGGCAGAAAATAGGGAAGGTGAGCTTCCTAAAACTAAACATGAGCATGTTTTTGCTGTTGAGAAACCCGTTGAAGTTACCATGGACGCACTTTGGGACTTACCAACTCTTTAAATCCACAAATAAAAGAAGTAGAGAAGAAATTGTTTGAACAAAATCAAGAGTTAAGATTTGGAAACAAACTGACTTTGGTAAAAACTAATGTTGAAAAAATAGAAAAAGAAGTTACAGAAGTTAAACAAGTACAAGAAGTCATGATAAAGGATAACATGAACCTAAGGAGGAAAATGGAAGCGATTGAAAACAATTACTGTGCTAATTACTTACGTATATTGAATTTTCCTAAGGTCTTTTCCATAACTCCGAGGGAAATGTTAAAAAAATACTTCATTGAAAATCTTAATGTCCCTGAGGAATCAATACCATCTTTCTCCTAGGTGTATTATTTGCCTAGGGCAGGGGTAGGCAATTCCGGTCCTCGAGAGCCGGAGCCAGGTTAGGTTTTCAGGATCTCAACCATGAATATGTATGAGATGGATTTGCATGCACTGCCTCCTTGAGAGGCAATTCTATCTCATGCATATTTATTGTGGATATCCTGAAAATCTGACCTGGCTCTGGCTTTCGAGGACCGGAATTGCCTACCCCTGGCCTAGTGAAGTACTAGGCCAAGATCAAGTTCAACAGGAATCGTAGCTAGATGTAACTGCGATCCTGGAAACTTCAGAAAGAGAATTGGCTAAGCCCGCAACCCTTTTGGCAACAGTAGCTCTATCACCAGATATGAATTGGGTGATGAGACTGTTCTTTAAAAATAGACATTAAGGAGTTTCTTGGCCTAAAAATTCAGATTTTTTTCAGACGTCACCAAGGAGACTCAAAAACGAAGGCACCATTTCCTATTGATGAAGCCCACAGTAACTTCAATTGAGGGAATATTCTTTCTTAGATTCTCCTGCAAATGTATAGTTAGATATGGTTCGATTAAGTATGTGTTTTTTGACCCGTTACATCTAACTAATTTTCTCACTTTGAAGTGCCTTGCTAAAGAACGAACAACAACTTAGAATATAATGTGACACCCAGATTAAAGACAGCCATCGGATATTCATTTTTCCTTAAATTTGAATTATAATGTAATATGTATTAATCACTCATAAAAATCTTGGATCCTCTTTGTGTGGACTGGAGATTGCTTAAAAAATGTGTATTTTGTTTTCTTTTTCCTTTTTATGTATAATTGAAATTTTGCCTAATTGGCAATCTTTTCTGTACAAGGTCTTTAAATGTTTGTTAAAATAGTGAAAAATGATAAATAAAGTATAAAAAAACAACAAACATCAGGTTTTTGTGTGACTGCTATATGATATTAAACAATTTGTTTGTACCAGTGCTCTCAAACTCAAACCCTTTGCAGGGCCACCTTTTGAATTTGTAGATACTTGGAGGGCCTCAGAAAAAATTAGTGAATGTCTTATTAAAGAAATGACAATTTTGCATGAGGTAAAACTCTTTATAGTTTATAAATCTTTCCTTTGGCTAAGTCTTAATAATAATATAGTAATTTATAGCTAAAGAGACGTATGATCAAGAAACTATTTTATTTTACTTTTGTGATTATGATAAACATACCGAGGGCCTCAAAATAGTACCCGGCGGGCCGCGAGTTTGAGACCACTGGTTTATACAAATAGCTGTTTTTTGTCTTTTGTTTCATGTAAGCACTCTTTTCTTGAGCGGTACTTTAATAGAGCTGAATAGACATATTAAGTTAAGCCCTAGTGCTAACATTTAATTTAATTTATTGACTGCACCTACTGAACTTTACCCCCACATTTTTAGTGTAGGTTATTATTTCAGGGGTTCTACCTCCTTTACAAATTCTAGCAATATTTGAAGCCTGCCTTTGTTCCCATATGAGCACACAGATCAGCACCCCAAAAGTCTACAGTATTCAGTACTTATGGATTGTAGATCCGATTTTAAAAAGCTAGTACTTAAATTCATGTTAAAAGTTGAGAATCTCAAAGTTAGATTACTAAAAATTTTTATCTTTCTTTTCTAATTTATGGAAGTTTCTTCCAACATACTTTTGGCTTCCTGAGATGAAAGATCTATAGCAGGGGTACCCACGCTTTTTGGTCTTGCGAGCTACTTTTAAAATGACCAAGTCAAAATGATCTACTAACAATAAAAAAATTTTAAAAACACAAAGCACACTGTACGCTGAGAAAATGTTAATTATCATTCCTATTCTGGGGTTTTTTCCAAGAGGTCAAGGCAGATGACTTTATGCACTGTCACCTCAGTAACAACCATACAAAAATAGACAAATATACTCCCCTCCCTTTTTACTAAACCACAATAGCAGTTTTTAGCGCAGGGAGCAGCGCTGAATTCCCAGCGTTGCTTTCACTCCCTGCTCTAAAAACCGCTATTGCAGTTTAGTAAAAGGGGGCCATAGTGCAAAATATAGACAGCAGATATAAATTCAGATACATTTTGATCACTAAATTTAAAAAAAAAAATCATTTTTCCTACCTTTGTTTTCTGGTGATTTCATGAGTCTCTGGTTGCACTTTCTTCTTCTGATTATGCATCATCAACCTGTATGCTTCCTCTCCTCCAGATCTCATTCTCTCCCCCAACTTTTTCTGCCTCTCTCCCTGCCTTTTCTTTCTCCCTGCCTCCCTTTCTTTTTTTCTGTTTCCCTTGTTTCCTTCTGTCTCCCTGCCTGCCCCCTTTCTTTCTTTCTCCCTGCCCTCCCCCAAGCCACTGCTGCTGCCATCGGGGAACAGGCCCCCAAGCCGTCGCCATCGGGTAACAGGACCCAAAGCCGCCGCCGCCCCAAGCTCTCCCTGCTTCCCTGCGTCGGGCCGACCAGCATTCCTCTCCCCGACGTCAATTCTGCCGTCGGAGAGGAAGTTCCGGCCCGGCCAGGCAGCAGTACAGCAAAACTCTTTCAGATGAGTAGCACAGAATTCATGACTAACATGCTGCTTCATAGAAATGGTTATCTGTTTGAAAATAACCATTAGTTCTTTCTTAAGAGACCCTCTATGTTCATGTGCCTAAAATCTAAGAACAGAATTGCTAACATTTCTTTTTGTTTAGTCATGTAGGGAGTAATTTTTATAAAGGATGTTCCATGTGTAGAAATTCTCTTCAGTTGAGAAAGATTGAGTCAGGCACACAGGTGGGTGATGTCATCCAGTGGTGCCGGGACAGAAGTGCTTTCCCACAGATCAGATTGCAGTGTAAAGTTCTGAACATTCATGGCTCTTCCTGCACACAGTGGTCTCCAGCTGTTCAATTAAGTTTTTCAGCTCAGCTGAAGCAAGCAACGTAAAAACAAAAACCCTCTCTAAATTGTACATACTTCTTTGTTATATTCTTTATTTAAAACAGGGATTATTTATGATGCCAAAGATTTAGACATTGTCTAAAATGCAGGAGAAGGATTTAGGGCCCTCTTTAGCAAACCATGGTAGAGCTTTTTGCTGCGGACCAGTAAGGTTAAACGCTCCGATGCTCATTCAATTCCTATGAGCATCAGAGCATTTTCCTCACCAGCCCCAAAGTAAAAAGCTCTGTCACAGTTTAACATGTATACCAAGTGTTCTTTGTGTCTAGATTCTGATCACAGTCAAAAAGAGTTCAAACATTGGGCTAGAATGTAGTCATGAGCACAGAGAGATCATCTGAATTACTGTTGAGAATTGCAAACCCAAGAAAATTCTGCTATTTGGAAAACCACAGAAGGATTCCTCTACGAAGACGATTTCTACATATGCACGTAACCTGTAGAAAGTCTTCCATGGAAGGGCCATCGGCCTCTAGACCTGAGCTTACCAATCTTTTTTCAGCCATAACCCCAGTGACCCTGTCAAGGCACATCAAAATGACACACCTTTGTACTTCTGGCCAAGATTGTGACCCCAAATGTGGAAGTGTCATACCAACAGCTTGGAATCCGTGCTCTGGATGCAGTGACCTTAAGAGTCCTGTCACCCAAGGAGACTGCAAGAATTGTTTACTGATTTTAAACCCTTACTGAGACACTATAAAACTATGTTGAGGAGCAAATCCATCATTGAGATCAAGCATTAATGAAAATCAAGGGGTTTGCTCATAGGAGGTCTGGAAAAGGGATTTAACTCAACTCATTAGCATTGCAAACAAGCATTCAATGAGGTTTAAATTAGAACAAGAATTACAGAAGCAGTATAAATTATATTTTAAAAGCAAGTTTTTCTTTGTTTATGCTGTAGTCAGGAAAAGACAGGCTTTTAAAAAGTGTTCTGAAAAAGTAGAAAAAAATTACAGATATTAGTAGATAATTGATGGATCAACAAATTTCCATTACAACAAGTTTCCAAATCCCTTGTAAAGAGTTCCAAGTCAAAAAATATAAATTCTGCTAGAATGAAATTTCATTAAATAATCTGCCTTATAGCAAGGGATTGCCATGTGGGTTTTGTGGCACTCTTAGGGGGAATTTCATAAAGGCTTTCTTCATAGTAGATGATGGCAGATAACGACCCAAATGGTCCATCTAGTCTGTCCAACCTGATTCAATCTAAAAATTCATTGTTGTTGGGTTTTTTCTTCTTAGCTAGTTCTGGGCAAGAATCCAAAGCTCTACCCGGTACTGTTCTTAGGTTCCAACTACTGAAGTCTCCGTCAAAGCTCACTCCAGTCCATCTACACCCTCCTAGCCATTGAAGCCCTCCCCAGCCCATCCTCCCCCAAACGGCCATATACAGACACAGACTGTGCAAGTCTGCCCAGTACTGGCCTTAGTTCTTCAATATTTACTGTTATTTTCTGATTCTAGATCCTGTGTGTTCATCCCACGCTTTTTTGAACTTTGTCACCGTTTTCATCTCCACCACCTTTCTTGGGAGAGCATTCCAGGCATCCACCCTACCCTCTCCGTAAAGAAGAATTTCCTTACATTGCTTTTGAGTCTACCAACCCTCAACCTCAAATTATGTCCTCTGGTTTTACCATTTTCCTTTCTCTGGAAAAGATTATGTTCTACGTTAATACCTTTCAAGTATTTGAACATCTGAATCATATCTTCCTGTCCCTCCTTTCCTCTAAGGCAGGGGTGCCCAAAAGGTCAATCGCGAAGGCAACGCGAGTCAGTCGCAGAGCCCATCCCAGGCTCCATGATTGACTCGCATTGCCCTTGCGTTCTACCTGCATCCTGACACCGTAAAAAGGATGCAGAAGCTCCGGGCCGATCAGCCTTCCTCTCCCTGACGTCAATTCTGATGTTGGAGAGGAAGTTCCGGGCCAGCCAATTACTGCCTGGCTGGCCCGGAACTTCCTCTCTGACGTCAGAATTGATGTTGGGGAGAGGAATGATGGTTCGCCCGACGCTTCTGCGTTGGGAAGCAGGGAGAGCTTGGGGTGGCAGTGGCTTGGGGGAGAGCAGGGAGAAAGAAAGAAAGGGGGGACAGGGAGACAGAAAGAAAGGGGAGGGGCCAGGAAGAGAGGAAGAAAAAGTTGGCGGAGGGAATGAGGTCTGGAAGCATACAGCAGGCTGAAAGAAGGGAAGAAATATTGGATGCACAGTCAGAAGAATAAAGTGCAATCAGAGACTCATGAAATCACCACACAACAAAGGTAGGAAAAATGATTTTATTTTCAATTTAGTGATCAAAATGTGTTTGTTTTGAGAATTTCTATCTGCTGTCTATATTTTGTACTATGGCCCCCTTTTACTAAACCGCAATAGCGGTTTTTAGCTCAGGGAGCCTATGAGCGTCGAGAGCAGTGCGGGGCATTCAGCGCAGCTCCCTGCGTTAAAAACTGCTATCGCGGTTTAGTAAAAAGGGAGGGGGTATATTTGTATGGTTGTTACTGAGATGACATTACATAGAGTCACCTGCCTTGACCTCTTTAAAAAAAACTCAGAATATAAATGGTAAATAACATTTTCTTTGCATACAGTGTGCTTTGTGTTTTTTTTAAATTTTATTGTTGGTAGATCATTTTGACTTGGTCATTTTAAAAGTAGCTCGTAAGCCGAAAAAGTGTGGACACCCCTGCTCTAAGGTATACATATTCAGGGATTCAAATCTCTCCTCGTACATCTTTTGTCGCAAACCTCCTATCATTTTTGTTGCCCTCCTCTGGACCGCTTCAAGCCTTCTTACGTCCTTCGCCAGATACGGTCTCCAAAACTGAACACAATACTCCAAGTGGGGCCTTACCAATGACCTGTACAGGGGCATCAACACCTTCTTCCTTCTACTGACTACACCTCTCTTTATACAGCCCAGCATCCTTCTGACAGCAGCCACGGCCTTGTTGCACTGTTTTTTCACCTTTAGATCTTCGGACACTATCGCCCCAAGGTTCCTCTCCCCGTCCGTGCATATCAGCTTCTCTCCTCCAAGCATATACGGTTCCTTCCTATTATTAGTCCCCAAATGCATTTCTCTGCATTTCTTTGAATTGAATTTTAGTTGCCAGGCATTAGACCATTCCTCTAACTTTTGCAGATCCTTTTTCATATTTTCCACGCCCTCCTTGGTGTCTACTCTGTTACAAATCTTTGTATAATCCTCAAAAAGGCAAACTTTTCCTTCTAACCCTTCAGTAATGTCACTCACAAACATATTGAACAGGATCGGCCCCAGCACCGAACCCTGAGGGACTCCACTACTCGCCTTTCCTTCCTCTGAGCGACTGTCTATAAAACCTGTCTTACACACAGAAAAGGTCTTTTATAAATTGTACAGGGGTATATTTATTAATATGTATGTGCACTGACAAAATGAAGCTTACTTAAATGTGTGTCACATGTATAGGTAGGTGTTTCTGGGGTCCTAGTTTGAGCAGAGCAAGTGCAGAGTGGCAGTATATGCACATATTTTATCAAATTTGTGAGTACTGTGGCGGGGTGCAGGGTCAACCCCTGCCCTCAGCTAAGCCGAGCTGTTATTGGAGTGGCTAGTGAGAAAATTACAAGCCCAAATAAGAGTCCAAAACATGTATCATTCAAAACCAAAAAGATTCTTTATTGTTCCCCAAAGGGATAAAGATTCAAGGAAACTCAAGTCCATCAAGTGCTTTGTCCTGCACATCATTTCTTCAAAAGGCAAAAATAACGACATGACAAAATATTCCACAGCTTTTGTCTTCTCTACCAGAGTTCCATCAGAATGTTTCCTCTTCTCATCCTATTATCTGTCTCCCATGTCTCCCGCTCTCCCTTTCTCTTAGTATCTAACCCTGTTCTTCTACCTCAAAATGCTTTTAATCAACATGTTAAGAACACTCTTTGCCAACTCTTGTTCGTGTCTCTTCACACTTACCTGGTTGCCTGCTCTTTCTTGCATTTCCTCTATGATCACTACATCTTATTTTTCTTGAGTCCTACTATCCCTGTCTTATAACCATCATATGCTTTATAACATATTTTACTTCCATACCAATGCAGGCTAAGTACAAATGCAGTGTAAGCAGATGAGGCAGAAAATGTTGCTTTAAAAAAAAGGGGGTGTATGGAATTTTGGATATATCTTGTGCTCTTTTTTCAGGAGTAGCTTAAGGTGACTTGCATCAGCTATTGGAGGTATGTCCCTGTCCTCAGAATGCGTAGAATCTAAGGTTGTACCTGAGGCAGTAGAGCAGGGGTGTCCAACCTGCGGCCCCGTGAAGTATTTTGTGTGGCCCCTGTTGAGGGCGATGCAGTGTTTTCCTCTGCTGCCCCCAGGTGTTTAATGTCTTGCCGGCTCCCTCCTTTGTCTTGCTGCAGTGTTTGCGCGTTTGCGCAGCCCCAGAAACATTTTTTTCGGCCAATGCGGCCCAGGGAAGCCAAAAGGTTGGACACCCCTGCAATAGAGGGTGAAGTGACTTGGTTAAAGTCATAGGGAATGGCTGGTTTTCAGCTTATTGCTGTAACCACTAGGTTACTTCTCTACTCAAGGTAAATATCCTTCAGGGTGAGCACTTACTTCCATTTGAAAATGTCTCTTCTCTCATCCCCTCCATCTTTCCCTCAATGGGGAAAAGTATCTGCACTGGTCTACTGTGTACATACTATTTCCTATAGAGAAAAAGGGCATAGTTATGGCAAATTAGCTGAACGATGAATCAACCGTAGGATTTTCAAAGAAAACTCTGCAGGACCACAGGGACAGAGTATCCATAAATCTGCAAACACCACAGCCTTTCTTGAAATTTAGGAGCGTAGGCTGACCTTTTTTTTTTCTTTCCAATAAAATATCTGTAAAGAAAATGAAAAGAAGAATTAAGAATAACCATTACTAGAAATATAGCTAGTGCTGCAGCTCTTGCCAAATTCTTGAACACTTTTATTCACATGCAGTTTCCTCCTGGCACGGTTTATGCTTTGGAATCTAGATCTTAGTTTCTCCATCAGCTTAACACGACTTAGGTTTGGATGTGCTAAACCAGTGGTCTCAAACTCGTGGCCCGGGGGCCACATGCGGCCCGCCAGGTACTATTTGAGGCCCTCGGTATGTTTATCATAATCGCAAATGTAAACTAAAACAGTTTCTTGATCATGTGTCTCTTTAGCTATAAATGACAATGTTATTGTTAAGACTTATCCAAAACTATAAAAGTTTTACCTCATGCAAAATTGTCATTTCTTTAATAAGACATTAACTCTTTTTTTCTGAGGTCCTCCAAGTACCTACAAATCCAAAAAGTGGCCCTGCAAAGGGTTGGAGTTGGAGACCACTGGTATAGAGTGAGGACATGGATTGTCAGCCATTATAGCACATTATTTTGTACAATATTTAAGACTATGAATATTTTGTTATCCAGTTTGACGTATATTTAGTAAGCCATTCCTAGTCAGGTTGTTAGTAAATTATTTCACCTTCCTCTGCTCTGCCTATTGGGAAGGAACCCCTAACTATGCCCCATCCACTGATGCAATCACAGGTTGATCTGAAAGGGCATCCCAAAAGCAATCATCCCTTGGTGACCTGAATGGGGGTGATGGCGGCACTTTACGATGAGTTGTCGGGGTAGAGGATTTGTTGTTTTGGATGTGTTTAGATTTTCTTGTAATTCATTTTTAATATGCTGTTTTTATCAAGATAAGAATGTGATATCTTAATCCATTTGTTATAAGGATATATGTATTATTTTAAATATATTTTAAGCTAGATTTTGTGGTCCTCTGGGACCAATAACAAGGCTACAAGTGTAAAGTATAGAAAGAATGTTTGAAACATGTGTTGTCGGGACATAGTTTGCCCTCGAGCTGATTACTCTGCACTGCAGTCAGGTGTTACATTAGGGCTCCTTTTACGAAGGAGCGCTAGGGGCTTAACGCACGGAATAGCGTGTGCTAAATTGCCCCGTGCGCTAGCCGCTACCGCCTCCTTTTGAGCAGGTGGTAGATTTTCAGCTACTGTGCGCTATAGCGCGCGCTAATCCAGTGCGTGCGATAAAACCGCTAGCGCACCTTCGTAAAAGGAGCCCTTAGTCAATAAAATACGTCTTGCTGGCGTGAGCATTCGTTTTCAGTCGAGGCAATGCAAATTACTATCCTGAAAATCCGAAACCAGGTCATCCAATAAGGCTTGTGCTGCAATAGGAGACATTTTAACTCCTGAGTACCATTTGTTGTCTGCTGTTATGCGCACATCAGAAGTTATAGAAGTGACAGAGGAGAAAGAAAAATGTAATGTCCCCAGAGAGTTAAAAAAAAAACCCCAAAACAGCCAAGGAAAAAGAATTCTGAGAAATGTGCCAGATAATATGATTTTTAATCAATAATGTTAGATATGTAAGCTTTGTCTTGGTACGCTGTTTTCTTCTACAATTTGTTTTTATAAATCTATTGGCTAAGGAAAATTGAGAATTCCAGAACGAATAAGTTACCCATTATAGCTGTACTCAACACTGCACATTCCTGTGTAACTCATTGCTCCAAGGGACCAATAAAATATGTGGACAGTTTGACTCTTATTCCAGAAAAATACACATGCATATATTGAACTCAAAATGGGATGAATTATCACCAGTTTGAAACTTAAGAGCAGTAAGGGCAATGGTCAAGGCTTTCATTTTGAGCACTGGGACACATGATAAATATATTTAGGTGCAATTTTAGCACACGTTTGAAATATGTGAAGAGTAGCACCAACGGTCAAGACTTTAGTCATGTGACTTTGTATATGTTCCTAATTAAGTCAACATTAAAAAAATCTGTCTAAACTGCAGGACCAGCCCAAGGGTATCTGTCTTCATAGGCAGATTTTCAGCTGTGTTACCCCCCTTGTGGTCCATCATTGCCCCTTCCCTGTACCCAAGGTGTCCAGCATCTGATCTTTTATCCCCATCTTCTCTTCCCTTGTGTCCAGTCTCTTCCCACCCACGGGGCCAGTAAAAAAAAAGTTTTAAAAAAACAGACAGCAAACACATGCGCAGACTTTCTACAGGCAAAGTATATGGTCTGTGCATGCATCGGGATCGCTACCTAGCGATCCGTGTCGGCGAATGGGGCATGCCTCCAATCGCCTTCATTAGAATATTCCAGAATTGATCGGCCCTACACGGATCGGGCAGGTTAGTGAATCGGGCCCCCTAGTCTTGTAGCACTAAAGTAGAGTCTGCAGAGCTGGTGCAGAGGCTTGAACAAGTGCCTGCTCTCAAGACCTACCATGTCACTCCTTTGAACGGGCTTCTGCTGCCTCCGGAATTATACCACCCTAGGCAGATACTTGGTCCACCTAGTGGTAGGACCTGTCCTGCTAAAGTTGGGAATATGTGTCACTTCCACTCATCTTATGCTTGGATGAGTAATGGCCCGTTCAGCATTTAGGCTGCAAAGGCATAAGATATTTCCTGGTGGAATTCAAACCTCAATAACCTGCATGTAGCAGTAGTTATAACTGACCACTTTACTGAGGAGGCTGGGTAGGGACTGCTGCCAGTTATTATTTTACTGTGTTTAAAAGGGGAACAAGTCAAGTTTCAAGTTTAATAAAATTTTGATTAAAATGCATTATCTTATATTCAATGCAAGGTATAAAATAGGGTATGAGAAACATAGTATTTGGGGTGGGGGGAATAATAAAACATAGACTAGTTCAATAACAGGAACAAGAGGAAAGAGGGTGGAAGTACAATTCTTGAGGAAAAGAAAGCACATAGGGAAGTAACGATAGGTGAAAAAGCACTTGTAACTTGTTGATCTTATAGTTGACCTTGCATCTTTAAAAAGGCAGCATTTTAATTTACCTCTAAATCCACCTAGAGAGGTTTTTTTTCTCGTAGCTTTTACTGTTCAAATGCATCGTTAAAAAGAAAGCATTTCAAATGACCCTTAAATCTGTCTAGATTACACTTCCCCCTCCCCATTCGCGGTTTCGGCAATCGCAATTTCACATATTCGTGATTTTTTGGGGAGGGGGAAAAAAGAAACCCCCCCCCACACACACACAGTTTAGCCTTCCCCCCTGGTGGTCTAGCGGGCTTTCGGGGCAGGAGCGATCTTCCTACACTCCTGCCCCATGTAGATTGCCAATAGGAAATGGCTGTGAGGAGTTCCCGTCGTAGTCTCGAGAGACTATGGGAACTCACGGCAGCTATTTCCTATTGGCGATCTGCACGGGGCAGGAGCGTAGGAAGATCGCTCCTGCCCCGAAAGCCCGCTAGACCACCAGGTAAGGCTGAGATGCCAGGGGGAAGGCAGGAGGGAGGTGGGAGTGGGTCAGAGCCAGACTAGAAGATATTTGCGGTATTTCACCATTTGCGGTCCGGCTCTGTCCCTATCCCCCGAGAATCTGGAGGGCAAAGTGTAGTTTCTTCTCTTAGGTGAGCGGGTAGTGAGTTCCATAGATGGAGGGCGGTCACAGAAAAGATTGTATCCCTTCAGGTGTTGATGATTTTGTACAGGGACAGAAGGATGGGACTGGGAGAGAAGCACATCTTTTTAAGTTGCTGTGGTCAGTTCTGGAGACTGTAGCAAAAATCATTAAAAAAAAGTATAGCAAGAATCATCCTTTACCACTAATCCACATTAACAATGGCATTTATACTAGAGAATGACACAGGACAAATTTTGCTCCCGTCCCCATCCCCATTCTGCCCCTTTCCTTACTCCATCCCTGCAAGCTTTGTCCTCATCTGCACAAGCCTCGTGCATTTTAAAATCATAAAATGCATATTATGATTTTATTCTATATTGTAATGATTGAAAGTGGACCACATATATTTTAAAAAATGGCTGAGAATGTGTGTTATAAATTAACATTTAGTTAAATCATTGTTATGCTTAAAATGGTGTTATTTTCATATTAGAATGGAAATGTTAATACTGTGGGGTCCTTTTACTAAGGCACGCTAGCCGTTTTAGCGGGCGCTAAACACTAACGCATCCATTATATCCTACGGATGCATTAGTGTTTACCACGCCTTAGTAAAAGGACCCCTGTGTTAGAATATTCAAAAGAGAATTACCAAGTTACAGTCAAACCTCGGTTTATGAGTAACCCGGTTTGCGAGTGTTTTGCAAGACGAGCAAAACACTCAGCAAACTTTTGACTCGTAAACCGAGCATTGACTCGATTTGCGAGCCCCCACCCAACCCGACCGCGGGAACCAACAGTATTACTCCCCCTGAGGCCACCGGCGCTGCTCTCTCCCTTCACGATCGTCTCCTCCCCATCTACCGACCGGCCCTGTCCTTACCCGTGTGCCACCGGAGTTAGAAAGGGCCTGCTGCCAGTCTGCTTCTGAGCCTTGAGCATCTGCGCATGCCCAAGGCCTTCTAGATCTCACCCTCACCGAGATTCTCATGAGACTTGAGATCTCATGAGAATCTCGGAGAGGGTGAGATCCAGAAGGCCTGAGTATGCGCAGATGCTCAAGGCTCAGCAGCAGACCGGCGGCAGGCACTTTCTATCCCCAGCAGTGCAGGGGTAAGGACAGGGCCAGTCGGGGAGGTGGGGGAAGAGGTGATAGCAGCACCGGTGGCCTCGGGTGGAGCATGGGAGTCGGGGTGTGTCCGGCAGTAGTGAGCCAGCACCTGAGAGTCCCAGCAGAGGGGGTAGTGGCATCCGGGGGGGTGGGGCAGGTCCGGGAGCGGCAGAGCCAAAAGTGTCCATTCGGGCTCTGTGGCGGCGGCGGCATTTGCTTAGCCAGCACCACCCGCAGTAAGAGGCAGCGAACAGCAGCAGAGGAGGAGAATTGGAGGAGCCGCGTGGATAGGTCTGTGGCAGAGGCAGCGGTGGAGGCGTCCCTAATGGTAATTAAGTTTTGGGGGATGTGGAACGAATTGTTCAAGTTTACACTAACTCTTATGGGAAAAGTTGCTTTGATATACGAGTGTTTTGGTTTAAAAGCATGCTTCTGGAACGAATTATGCTCGTAAACCAAGGTACCACTGTATTTTATTTTAGTGCTTATGGCAGGAGTGTCCAATGTCGGTCCTCAAGGGCCGCAATCCAGTCGGGTTTTCAGGATTTCCCCAATGAATATGCATGAGATCTATGTGCATGCACTGCTTTCAATGCATATTCATTGGGGAAATCCTGAAAACCCGACTGGATTGCGGCCCTCGAGGACCGACATTGGACACCCCTGGCTTATGGCCTCTATTTGGCAAATTCCAACGAATGTAAGAAATTACACAGGCAATGAATCTGTGGGGGATAGAGTCAGTGTGGTTATCTTTATAGGCAGCATGAGAAAAAAAGTTTGTAGGCCATGTATCTTATAAAGATTATAGTATTTTGGGAAATTAAGGTCTGTTTGAATTGTTCTGTACTGATAGCATTGCAGCTCATTCTTGTACTTCATCTCTTCTGAGAGAAGGAAAGAGAGAGAGATCAAGAATGAAGATTACTGCCCGTGTGAATACTCATGTCCACCAAATTACATAAGAATTATCAAAGTAAGATGCCAAATAAATTAAAAAACCTTCAGTGATCAGCAAAGGGATATGCTTCTATTTCAGCATTAGATAGGAAGCAGAATTCAAGTCACAAACAATACATGCAATTTCCTTTATGTTTCTAGGAATGGGGGGGGGGGTTGAAAAAAAAACGAAACAAGTATGAATGGCATGCTGGTTGTATAGGTTTTACATGATGCCCCAGACGCATTCCATCAATCTGTATAATCTGTTCCTTAGTCCAACCTTTTCCTTTAGACATAACTTTGCAGTCTTGTTTTTTTCTCATGAGATTTCAGATTAGTATAAAGCGGATCTATTGTAGATGTTTATGACTACCTCCCGCAGTTTTTTAATGAAAATAATTCATAGTTTCATATTTATTTAGGATAGATAAAGACATGTATCCATCAGTTTCAACCCAATGTATATATCACCATCTATGAAAACCAGTTTGCAAAAAGATTAACTTACTCTTATCAACTTAAATATGTATTGTTGTGATACCTGTATGACCTCTGTAAGGTAAAACAGTTTCATAACCCGATTATCACTCTTGGCGAAAATCTTTTCAAAATTTCCATTGCGTTTCATGCTGTCTTCTGATCTTTATTACACAATTGAAACAATGTTTCCTAACTGGCCTATACATTGACCTGTCATTTATGTGCCCTCTTCATTTCTCCTCTCTTTCTTCTTCCCCATAGTAAACATTGTTAGTTGCCAAAAATTTTGCTCAAATGGCGTATACACCAAGTCCTCGTCCATAGCTGCACTGTTTCTACCTCTGCAGATTCCCCTTTTCACAGAGCAAGACCATAAGACCAGGGCAGGATTAACCAATAGGCCAAATAGGCACGTGCCTAGGGCCCGAAATGGTCAGGGGGGGGCCCGATGAAGGAGGGCATCAACATTGTTTTTTCCAAACGGCGATGGGCCCCTCCAGCATCGATTGGCAATGCGGGTCCCACCCATCCATCGACGGAAAGTAAGACAAGCAAGAGACGTGGGTAAGAAAGGCAACAGGAACTGTAATTGTGCAAGCGGTGCTGCTTGCCCAATGCTTCCCTCTGACGCAGCTTCCTGTTTCCGCCTGGGCACATGGTGGGGTGGGGCAGGGGGGGGCCCAGTGTACTTGTGTGCCTAGGGGCCTTCAATGAATTAATCCTGCCCTGCATAAGACTGATAATATATTCAAAAGATCTTAGTGCCTAAGTTAAGAAGAAAGGTACCTAGAGCAGTGGTCTCAAACGTGCGGCCTGCCAGGTACTATTTTGAGGCCCTCAGTATGTTTATCATAATCACAAAAGTAAAATAAAACAGTTTCTTGATCATACGTCTCTTTAGCTATAAATGACAATATTATTATTAAGACTTAGCCAAAAGGAAAGATTTATCAACTATAAAGAGTTTTACCTCATGCAAAATTGTCATTTCTTTAATAAGACATTAACTATTTTTTTCTGAGGCCCTCCAAGTACCTACAAATCCAAAATGTGGCCCTGCAAAGGGTTTGAGTTTGAGACCACTAATCTAGACTGTCCTCAATGAAATATCTCCTGCTGCTGCCTACCAATTTTCACCATGTGCCTGAAAAACAAGCAGCATTAGTTGCTTAAATATAGAAAAATAGATACAAGCCTAAATTTAGGCAACTAAAGCTAGGTGAACACTCATCCTAAAATGTTATGACTGTAAGTTTTGCTGAAAATTCGCTTTAATTTAGCCTTTTTGCAGATGATACCAAGATTTGTAACAGAGTAGACACCGAAGAGGGAGTGGAAAATATGAAAAAGGATCTGCAAAAGTTAGAGGAATGGTCTAATGCCTGGCAACTAAAATTCAATGCAAAGAAATGCAGAGTAATGCATTTGGGGATTAATAATAGGAAGGAACCGTATATGCTGGGAGGAGAGAAGCTGATATGCACGGACGGGGAGAGGGACCTTGGGGTGATAGTGTCCGAAGATCTAAAGGCGAAAAAACAGTGTGACAAGGCAGTGGCTGCTGCCAGAAGGATTCTGGGCTGTATAAAGAGAGGCGTAGTCAGTAGAAGAAAGAAGGTGTTGATGCCCCTGTACAGGTCATTGGTGAGGCCCCACTTGGAGTATTGTGTTCAGTTTTGGAGACCGTATCTGGCGAAAGACGTAAGAAGACTTGAGGCGGTCCAGAGGAGGGCGACGAAAATGATAGGAGGCTTGCACCAGAAGACATATGAGGAGAGACTGGAAGCCCTGAATATGTATACCCTAGAGGAAAGGAGAGACAGGGGAGATATGATTCAGACGTTCAAATACTTAAAGGGTATTAACGTAGAACAAAATCTTTTCCAGAGAAAGGAAAATGGTAAAACCAGAGGACATAATTTGAGGTTGAGGGGTGGTAGATTCAGGGGCAATGTTAGGAAATTCTACTTTACGGAGAGGGTGGTGGATGCCTGGAATGCGCTCCCGAGAGAGGTGGTGGAGAGTAAAACTGTGACTGAGTTCAAAGAAGCGTGGGATGAACACAGAAGATTTAGAATCAGAAAATAATATTAAAGATTGAACTAGGCCAGTTACTGGGCAGACTTGTACGGTCTGTGTCTGTGTATGGCCGTTTGGAGGAGGATGGGCAGGGGAGGGCTTCAATGGCTGGGAGGGTGTAGATGGGCTGGAGTAAGTCTTAACAGAGATTTCGGCAGTTGGAACCCAAGCACAGTACCGGGTAAAGCTTTGGATTCTCGCCCAGAAATAGCTAAGAAGAAAAAAAAAAAAAAAAAAAAATTTAAATTGAATCAGGTTGGGCAGACTGGATGGACCATTCGGGTCTTTATCTGCCGTCATCTACTATGTTACTATGTTACATGGGACTGAAATGCTTAGGCGAGTCAGTCAGATTTTTTTTAAACATCTGATTCACTCATCCCCACTGTGTTTTATTTCTTGTGAAGTAGGTCATGTTGTGGGTTTGTTGTTAAGATTCTGGGAGATATTGTGGACAATTTTTTGCCATTTGAACCTCAGGTCCAGGCTCTTGCCACAAAGGTATTTAAATTACTTTAGAAGCTTAGACTAATAAGGTCATATTTTGACCTGGAGGCATTTCAACTTCTTGTCCAAACGTTGTTGTTAGAAACATAGAAACATGATGGCAGATAAAGGTCAAATGGCCTATCTAGTCTGCCCATTCGTAGTAACCATTATCTCTTCCTCTCTCTAAGAGATCCCAAGTGCCTATCTCAGACATGGGCAACTCCGGACCTTGAGGGCCAGAATCCAATCGGGTTTTCAGGATTTCCCCAATGAATATCCATGAGATCTGTTTGCATGCACTGCTTTCAATGCATATTCATTGGGGAAATCCTGAAAACCCAATTGGATTCCGTCCCTCGAGGACCGGAGTTGCCCATGTCTGGCCTATCCCATGCTTTCTTGAATTCAGACACAGACTCTGTCTCCACCACCTCTTCTGGGAGACTGTTCCATGCATCTACCACCTTTCTGTAAAAAAATATTTCCTTAGATTATTCCGGAGCCTATCACCTCTTAACTTCATCCTATGCCCTCTCATTGCAGTTTCCTTTCAAATGAAAGAGACTCAACTCATGCGCATTTACATCACGTAGGTATTTAAACGTCTCTATCATATCTCCCCTCTCCCGCCTTTCCTCCAAAGTATACAGATTGAGATCTTTAAGTCTGTCCCCATACGCCTTATGATGAAGGCCATACACCATTTTAGTAGCCTTCCTCTGGACCGACTCCATCCTTAGCCCATATTGATTATTGCAACATAATATATGTGGGATGTCAGGAATCAATTTGAAAAATGTTGCAGATGGTGCAGAATACTGCTGTTAGGTTAATCTTAGAGTGTCTAAGTGTGGGAGGGAGTGTTACACCATTATATCAGAAGTCGAGTCACTGTTTATTTTTAAACTGTGCTCTCTGGCTTTTCTTATTCTTCAAGGGCAAGTTCTAAACTGTACGATCCGTCTCATTCATCTATTGACTAGAAATTGTGATAGCCTAGCTAGTCATTATTTCACCTTCAATTTTTCTTCATTAAAAGATGTAGGCGAAATAGTTGAACATCCTGCCCATTGATATAAGCTGAATATTTCGCAAACAGTTACTCGTTTATTTTGTAAATTTGTTGCTTAATAAGTTCTACAACTCAAAATGAATGTTGTAATATCCCACGGGTGGCCTGGTCTCTCATATTATTGTAAAACATGCTGAACTTGGAAGGCTGGCGTGGGTTATAAGCATTAAATGTAATGTACTAATCAGTACAAGAAGCAGTGATGCAGTTTTTCCCACATTGCACTGATGGATGCCTTAACCTTGCTCTGAAGTGTCTATTTGAGTTTCAAGTTTATTTATATTTGATATACCATTGAGGGCATTACCTTCATAGTGGTTTAAAGCAAGGGTGAAAGGGTAGTTCATTCTCCATGCCTGTACCTTCATTACGGTTGCTACCAACAACACCAAAATATGTCCTCTCAAAATCGAACTGAGAGCCTCAACTCTAAAATTACACATGCACCTTTCACTCCTGGATGTTGCTGGATTTTCAGACTAAAATATGAACATATTTAATCTAGGAAAAGTAGGGTAACACTTTTACTCAAATTAATCTAGCAAGTACTTTTTTCTGAGTTAAAATATACACACACTTTTGAAAATACAACAATATACACGCGGTTTCAAACCTTGTCCCACCCTACCTCCCAACAGGTAACAAAAGGTATATATTTAATCACCCTTTCAGGGCTTAGTTATTGAGGTGTGTTACAGCTCTCATGCTTTAATGCATGTTCAAGGGATTTAATGCACATTGCATTACAGTAGCACATATAAAGGTCTATGGGTTACATAGGAATGTGTGCAAAACAGCTCATTACTACAGTATGTACTATAAACTGAATGCAAGCTGCGTTAATTCTAGAAAACTATCACTAGCAAAAAGTTGAGGGTGATGTTCCATACTCACTCAGATGCTTCTTAAGGGGGCCAACAATTAGAATCATGCTGCCCCCTATCCCTGCTTCCCCCCTCCCCCAGTGATATATCTCTATCTCAAAGTTTACCATGAATGACATCCCCTTATCCCAAAGTGCACTCCCATCATTCAAACTACCCCTCCCCTCAACCTCCTTTAGGCTCTCCTGGGCATACCTGCTAAATCTGATATCTAGTGGGTTTGAAGCAGAAGTAATCCTCAGTCATTCCTGTTTCTTCCAGTTCAGCATACAAAATAGCAATGGTGTGCCCCAGTGGTAGCCTTACAGTACTACTGCTAGGGGTCAAGCTGCCATATAAGTGGCCTTTGACCTTATACAGCAGCTCAACCCCTAGTGGTAGTATCGTAAGACTGTTTCTAGGGTTTGCTGGTGCCATTTTGAACCCAGTGCCAGAAGGGGAAGGACCAACTGAGAATCACTCCTGCCCCCAACCCACTAGATACCAGTAAATTGGCAAGTTTGGGAAAGTTCTGTGGATGATGAGGGAATGTCATTGGGATGGGGCGGGGGAAAGACATAGGAAGCAGATGGCTAGCTCCTGATTCCACATGCTAACCCCTTTAAGAAGTATCAGGCAGCAGCTTTGCAGTCCCATGCTCCAGAAACAACCAAATATCACTGCTTGAATGTTTGATCACAAGCAACATTATACAATGTGTGTGACCAGTGGTATAGTCACAGTGGGGCCCTCAACCTAGCCTCCCTGAGTTTGGGCTCAGACCCCCTTCAAATATTACAGCACCTGATTCCCAGCAAAAGAAGATTCATAGCCTGAGCTTCCACCTAGGCTGCCTGCGCACCAGGAAGCCTACGGGCGTACTAGCCACCAATGCTGGCACTTCCACACATGCTTAGTTCATGTGCTTGAACTGAGCATGTGCGGAAGTGCTGGCATTGGAAGGTTGGAACATTCTGCAGGCTTTCTCTCTGCTTCCGCAGCATGAGCAGGGGCTCAGGCAGAGAATTTCCAGCTGATGGGGCTTGAACATCCCCACCAACAAAGGTAGGATTAGGCATCAGCGTTGGCAGTGGGTGGACAGGGGGAGGAACTGAGAGGAATGTTTGGCCACTCCTGGGCTCCCGTCAAAAATGAGTTATGGCTTCTGAGAGTGACTAACCTCTGGTACTGATTATTGTATGTTAGTTCCTCTCATGGTAATGTAAGGTGCAGTAAAAGGAAGTAGTACATGCAGGTTCAGATGAAATTTCAAAATGAAAGCATGTGTATACTTCCATATTAGAGTTTTATTTCTAGAAAAATATGGCTTTGTGGCTGTTGTAAAACATTGTGTTTTCTTCACTGGGACAGAGGAAATTACAAAGAAGTGTCCTTGAGGATAGAAAGGAAGGTGCTGACATTTAAAACCAAAAATTGCTACCATAATTGCTATCATTAATCTTGGGAGCACTAGATGTTATATTTGTCTCTTCATAAACCATGAATTTCCAGAGCATTTGAGATATTCGTTCTTTTACATAGAAATGAACTAAATTTTGGATAAATAATGACATGTTATAAGTACTCATGTTTTGTATTAGATGCAGAATGCCTACAGTTATCAACTTCAGCCATCAGCTGAATATATTTTACTTTTATTATTTGCATTCTTCACATGATGTTTTTTTCCTTATTCCAGTTTAATATTCAATAAATTATGTTCCCCATACAGGAGAACCCAAATCCCCACATGGCGTTCCAGAAAGTCCCACGTCCCACTGAAGGGTCCCACTTGCGAGTTCACATTCTTCCGTTTCCCAAGATTAATGATTGCAGAGTTCAGGAGCTAATGCAAGAAGGCCTGTCCAAAACTCAAAATACCACACCTGCTGCCCGAGTAGAGAAAAAATGTGTTGTTCCTGCTGGACCTCCCGTTGGTATGTTCAGTCCTGGGATCGTGTTAATTTATTGGACAATGTTTTTGTGGAGTAATATACTCCAGTTGGTTAACATGTTCATTTAAGTAGTGTTTTTCTTTATGTGCTTATCAGTATTTGGAAATAACTAATCCTTTGAAGTCGATATACTGGGAGCACATCCCACTAGCTTAATCTATTTTCCTGGACTACAGCCCCTACAATATAAAGATCAAGATAATTGTTGTCAATGTGTCAACACAATGACATTTGGCATGCAAAATCTAAATTAAGAAGGGTTCCATATGGTCTCTTTATCTCATGTACTACATTTTTTGGTTGATTGCATAAAGATATCACAGCTTGTCAAGATTTAGAAACATAGAAAGTGACGGCAGAAAAGGGCCAAGGCCCATCGAGTCTGCCCACTCCAATGACCCACCCCCCTAGTTAATTGCTCTCTGATGACCTTTTCCCTCGAAGAGATCTGACATGAGCATCCCAAATGATCTTAAAAATTTGCACACTGCTGGCCTCAACCACCTGTACTGGGAGCCTATTCCAGCTGTCCACCACTCTTTCAGTGAAGAAGTACTTCCTGGTGTCGCCATGAAACTTCCCGCCCTTTATTTTCAGCGGGTGTCCTCTTGAGTATAATCTAGCAGCAGCAAGCCATAGAGCAATGTCGGTGCCTTGATAGTCAGCCCAGAGTGCTGCAAGTAATAGAGTCAGTGGCCTTTATCATAAAGCATATGAGGACAGATATGTAGTAAATGCAGGGAAGGCAGGCTTCTTTCAATTTAAAGGAAGCTCTGGCATGAAGGGCCAGAAGATTGCATTACAAAAGTCACCTAAACAGAACACTTGCTTTCCAAGCAGGTCACCAAAATGACTGGCTGAGTAGAATTATCTCGCACTCCTCATCCTGCCTAAACTTCAGGAAATTATTAAAAACTAGCCTATTCAACTGAACTATAACCTAACCCTCTCTCCCTCCCCTGCTCCCCAAGTTCTCTTTCCCTACCCTTCGCCCTGCCCACCTTACTTTTGTCCCTCATATTTTACCCGTTCCCCGCACACACATATTTATTGTATCTGTATTCGCTGACTGTAACTATTCGCTGATTGCCCGCCCTTCTCTGTTGTAAACCGTATTCGCTGATTCTTTGTTGTATCTGTATTCACTGATTGTAACTATTCGCTGATTGTCCAGCCCTTCTTTATTGTGAACCGCCTCGAACTACTACGGCTTTGGCGGTATATAAGAGATAAAATAATAATACATTTAATACGTGTTTGCTGTTCAAACAAGTTATTGGATCAGTGTGGCTCACAATTATAAAGAGTCTGCAAACCCTAGAATTACAATACCCCAGTTTAAAACATTACAATAAGATTAAAAACCAGTGTTAGTTAAATTTAAGAAATAGCCAGGATTTTAAAAAAATTTTCAGGTGACGATGGAAGGGTTAGACTCAGAATTAATGTGAATATTTCTGTACAGAAGGGTGGTGGATGCATGGAACAGCCTCCCAGTTCAGGTGGTGGAAACAAGAACATTATCAGAATGCAAGAATGCACAAAACAGCAGATTTTTGTGGGAGAGGAAGAACTGAGCAGTTGGTGTGGATAGGCAGACTGAATAGGTATCTGTTAACAACATAAGAAAAGTCTGAGCATGAGTTTCATCAAGCCTTCTTCCTGTCAACAGTTGTCATCCTGGATCCCAAGTACCTGGCAAATCCCAAAAAGCAGATAATTTCTCATAGTTCTTTTACAAGGCATTAGTGATGGCTCTCCCATGTCTACTTGGCTAATATGTTTTTATGGAATTTTTTTCATAGGCCATACTGGGTTAGATTGATGGTTCATCTAGCCCAGTATCCTGCTTACAGCAAATGCCAATCCAGGTCACAAGTACCTGGCAGAATAGCAAGTTTCCATGCCACCGACCTCAGGGATAAGTAGTGACTTTCCCAATGCCTCCCTTGATAGCAGATTATGAACTTTTCTGCCAAGGACCTTGTCTTAACCTTTTTGAAACCCATCTGGCAACAAATTCTAGAGCTTAACTTGTCTAAACCTCTTTTGAACTCCATGACATCATGTACCTTTACCCCGTCTTCTGGCATCAGATTCCATAGCTTAATTTTGCCCTGCATGAAAAATATTTTCTATGATTTGTTTTCAGTTTCTTCCTCATTAGTTCCTTAGACTGTCCTGTCATTTTGTGGTGATTGAAAGGTTAATCACTCCACCCACCTCACGATTTTATATTATACCCTCTGTTGTCTCTTTACAAGCTGAAGATTCCTAACCTTTTTAACCTTTCTTTATAAGTAAAGTGTTCCTTATCATTATTTTTATTATTTTCTCTGAACCTTTTCTAGTTCTACTATATCTTTTTTTTTCCTGCTGTTTTGTTCCATGATTCTGTTAGGAACAGCTTTAATAGGAGGTGAAAAAGAGTAGTGGTAAATGACTTTCACTCCAAGGTAAGAAGCATTGCTAGTGGCATAACCAAGACTGATTTTTTATTTATTTTTTTTGCTGGGATTGATGGTTGAATGGGAAGGGCACTAGACAGCATGGATGTTCACATCACCTCTAGGTCTTCTCTCATTGGCCTACGCTACTTCCATTCACTGTGTGGGCCTGACTTCAAGGTGGGTTGCACATGGCTATACCCCCTGGTATTACCAGTGGTGCTCTGTAGAGATTAGTCCTCATTCTGGTTCTTTTCAAAACTCATGTATCATGTAGCAGCAACGCAAGGAAATAAACTTCATTTGCTGTTGAGCCAGAATTGTATGCAAAGAATAATGTTGCAAACAACACCTTATTGACTGACTAGTGCTAATATAAATGAGGGAAAAAATCCAAATAGATGTCTGAGCAAAGGATAATATATAGAACAATGGACGTTTTTGTACCTCCCTCAGGCATTAGAGGACAAAACACTCCTTATATATTCAACATAATGGATAAATCAAGCAGCATAGTAATTGTTGTTAAGATATGACCAACATTGTTTGTCAATTGTACAGAGCAAATACATTATTTAGAATGGATAAAGAAAGGACCACAAAGTAATGTCAGGAATAGAACTAGACCCCCCAGTCCAATTTACAGAACTAGCAAAACTGAACATGTACAAGGTAGAGGTGAAATACTGGATACATCTAGGGCAGGGGTGGAGAACAAGGTTTTCAGGATTTCCCCAATGAATATGCATGAGATTTTTGCATCACTGCCTCCATTGTATGCAAATAGAGCTCATGCATGTTCATTGGGGAAATTCTGAAAACCTGACTGGTTTGCGGCCCTTGTTCCACACCCCTGATTCTAGGACAGGGGTGTCTAACCTGTGGCCCCGTGAAGTATTTTGTGCGGCCCCAGTCAAGGGCGATGCAGTGTTTTCCTCTGCTACCCCCTGGTGTTTACTGTCTTGCTGGCTCTCTCCTCTGTCTTGCTGCAGTGTTTGCGCGGCCCCAGAAACATTTTTTTTGGCCAGTGCAGCCCAGGGAAGCCAAAAGATTGGACACCCCTGTTCTAGGGTATTAAGGAGAAGTCTAGAAAGCTTCTGACAGTCTCAACATTCTCTGGGGACTGGAGTGATTCCAGCTGTAAAGTTTTACCGTCTCATCACTTGTCAGCCTTTCCTTGCGCTTTAATGAGTTGTAATGACATACATACACAGCTTAAAGCCTAGCTCACTGTTTGTTTAAAACCAGCATAACTGCACTTTTTTATTCATTGACCTGATGAAGGGGACAGAGTTCTCATGTTCATCACATCATGGTAGTCAATAAGAAGGCTTCCTTATCTTCGTAGTTCTTAATTTTTATTTCTACATATTTGAGTGGATTAACACAGCAACCCCAGTTCTTCACACACATTAGAAATCAGAAGCAAATTGTGCAATGTGTCACTGCTACAGTCTGTGAAAACATTTACCGTCATTTGCCAATCTAATATATTAAAGCTAGAAATCCTTTAGTTCCGGGAATGTGTTTCAAGTACTAATTCAATAAATATGAACCACTGCTCTACATGCTTCAGGCTAGGAAAAGAAGGCCAAGGTTCTTCTGAAAAAAAAATTTAAATTTATATTTTAGTTGATTGGGTTTAAAATTAAAACCGTATTGTTCGTAAGTTTACAAATTTGATCATAGCATGCCGAGACCTTATTTCTTTGGGTAGTTTCAGCTTTGAAAAGAGTATAAGTAAAGGAGAAGGCATTGAAATATTTTGCTCTTTGGTTTAGCCATTCAAATATCCAAACTAAACAAAACATGCAATGTGGATTCAAATGTGCATTACGTCTGCACTTGAAGCTTTTCTCATCATTTCTAAGGCAAGCTGCCTGCATATTTGACAGCAATTCAGGAGGGGGCAAAGAATAACCAACTCTGTTAAAACCCAAGTAAAATGGGCTCAAGGTGCAAGTGATCAAAACCCTCGCAGCAGTAGCAATACGAGACCAAAAATTCTTGTATGGACTGCTTAAAACTCAGGCAACACAAATTTATGTAAAGTGCTCCTTCATCACAAAAAAGACCTTCCTAAAACTTTTCTTGGCAAAATCTAGTGCACTGTTCAACAGAGTGATTTCCACTTCTGACGGTGGCTAGCATTTCGACAACTGCTTATAATGTTAGAGTTAGAACTTTCCAATTTCAAAAGTTGCTAAACAATCAACATAGAAAACAACAGGGCAAAATCCAAGATAGTAGTCAACGAAAAGCAGCACAGCCCAAAAGATGTGTAGAAACCAAGTTCAATTTTATTGTGCAGACATCATATAAAACCCGACACAGGCCGTGTTTCACCCACATTAAAGGCTTCATCAGGGATTAATAAATCCACAAAGTAAATGGTAACAACACTCAAAAATGCAGATATTAGATAAAACTCATCATATAAAACCCAACACAGGCCGTGTTTCGCCCACATTAAGGGCTGCATCAGGGATTAATAAAACCACAAAGTAAAAGGTAACACCACCCAAAAATGTGTCTCTGAAGACCATAAGTTATCTAATGCTCTTTTCACAGAGACGCACTTTTGGGTGGTGTTACCTTTTACTTTGTGGTTTTATTAATCCCTGATGTAGCCCTTAATGTGGGCGAAACATGGCCTGTGTCGGGTTTTATCTAATGTCTGCACAATAAAATTGAACTTGGTTTCTACACATCTTTTTGGCCGTGCTGCTTTTCGTTGACAAACGATCAACATATGAAGTACATACATAATCAAATACACGCCAGCTCAAAATCAAACATGGCACCTGCTATTATGTTTAAGAACATTTACTTCCCTATTCTTGATTGATCAGCCATTTCATGCAAATAACTTTCTCTCTTCTTTCTCAGTTTCAATAATGGACAAGGCGAGTTCGGTTTTCAACAGTGCACGAAGGTTGGAAGTTGTCAAGAACTGCATCTCATTCATATTTGATAGTAAAATTTTGGAAACAGAGAAGGTAATAAGGAATGGTAATTCTCCTAAATAAGCATTTGATGTGTGTGAATCAAATAACTCAGGTTCTAGGTTCAGTAATTGATTCACTCCCCACCCCACCCCCCAAAAATTAGATGTCTACATTTTCAGGTTCATTGCTTATTCCCATGTATAAAAGTGCACAAGCAATAGGACTACAATAAGGCTGAAATGTAGTTTTGTATGACTGCACTTTGTATCCAAAAGTCTCTTTTGTTGGTTTGCAGGACTGCAGATGTAGCCTGACACTTAACATGATACAGTTCATTTGACTTCCTAGAAAACTCATTAGTATAGATAGGTTTTTCCTTATTTGTAAGGAATGTATTCCGTCTTGCTTTTTTCTTATTTTATATCGTATGCCAGCTTACTTTAGTTTGCAGTCACCATAGTGACAGTCCTTGGCCTGGACCCATACAGTCATTGGCTTTAAACCTGGCCAGTAGGTATCACCATTGTGCAAGAATCATGACTCACTGACCCATACAGGAGCAATGGGGTTTGCCTCTGTGGCATATCCAGGCAGGCCAGAATTCAAAACAAGGTCCCTTTTTCATAGCATTATGCAGCACTGTTGCTGAGCTGAGGTTAGTCCCCACTTGCATTTCTGTATGGTAAATATGAACAATAGAAAAACAGAACTCAACATGCAACTATTTCCTTATCTATGAGTCGGGTGCTCTAATAAAAATTCAGAGTTTTGCTTCACTGATTTTGTTTTTCATTAATTTTATTCTGTTTTGTAAATACAAAGCTTATGAGGTCAATATGTAAAAGCACTTAAACTCTTGAACAGAGAAACCAATATTTAATGTGACAAGCAGTGTATATTGGTCAAAAGACCAAGACCACCCTTGTCCTTGGGAGATGCTACAATTGCATAGGACAACCTAGGTTTTTTACCATTCCATAGAAACTTATTAATGGCACGGATCATTCGCCTATGGATATTCGGGGAAATCGTTAAAGGCAGCATTTGAAATAAATATGACCAAACTGGTAATATCATATAATGAAATTCTGCCCATTAAAGAGAGCGGATAGGATTGCCAAATAGACAATTTGTGTTCCATGTCCTGCAAACGTGCATCAATGTTTAGGGAATACAACCTGGAAAAATCAGCCGGAATCCATACTCTCAGATATTTGATAGCATCTGTCATCCAGGTGAAAGGTAACTCTGCAGTCCATTTCCTAGAGAGAGCAGAATCCAGAGGGAGGACGACTGATTTTGATCAGTTGAGTTGAAACCCAGAGTAAAAAGAAAATTGATCCAAAACCCCCAAAAAAGCTGGTATAGAAGAGTGGACTTGTGTTAAGAACATAAGAATTGCCGCTGCTGGGTCAGACCAGTGGTCCATCGTGCCCAGCAGTCCGCTCATACGGCAGCTCCCAGGTCAAAGACCAGTGCTCTAAATGAGTCCAGCCTCACTGCGTACGTTCCAGTTTAGCAGGAACTTGTCCAACTTTTTTTTGAATCCCTGGAGGGTGTTCTCTGGAAGGTTTTAAAACCAAAAGGATGTCATCTACGAAGACTAGAGCCTTCATCATCTGCCCTCCTACTGTTACACCCACCACAGCCGGATCTGCTAGAAGTGTACAGAGAAGAGGTTCCAAATTTAATAAAAAGAGAAGAGGAGACTAGGACAACCCTGGTGCATGCCATGACAGATTGAAAAAGAGGCGGTAACTTTACCATTAACTAATACTACTACCATCAGACAAGCATATAAGGCTTGGAGTGTCTGCCAAAATCAGCCAAAGAGTCCCATATAGCATAGTAAACCAAAGAGATGATGTCAGTTTACTTTGTTGAAAGCTTTTTCCACATCTAAGCTGACAAGTGCTACTGGAACATTATGCGACTTGCAATACGCCATTGACATAAGCACCTTACGCACATTCAATACAGATTGATGGCCCTTAAAAAGCCCACTTGTTCCGGACCTAGCAAATCAAGAAGAATAGTAGACAATCGGTCGGCCATGATACGAGAGAGAATTTTCAGATCTACATTTAAAAGAGAGATGGGCCTATAATTTTCTGGAAGGGATAGATCTTTACCAGGTTTAGGGATCAAAGTAAGAAAAGCATAATTAGAACCAACAGATAAAGTGCCTTTCAACATCGCAGCTTCAAAATGTGAAAGTAAAGGGTCACAGACTTGAGGAAAAAGTGATTTGTAAAATTTGGTAGAAATTCGTCGAGGCCGGGTGCAGTGGAATTACCCAATGATTACAGTGCGCTGCAGTTCCTTGGCAGCTAAATGAGCACTGAGCTCATCTAAATGGGCTGGAGAGAAGAGTGGCAACCCAGAGTCATCCAGATAGTCATTGAGAGAGGGACCAGATGGAAGTGGAGGCTCTTCATACATACTTTGAAAGAAGGCCTGAAAGACCGCTGTGATCTCAGGTGTTCGATGTTTCAACAAACTGTCAGAACCTTAACTCCACCAGACCCTCCCAAAAACTGAAACTATCATTCCCCTCTACAAAAGGTATATCCCGCCCAGGAAAACTAAGAACATCCCTCCCCTTTAGAATCACAGAACTCTGGAACAACCTCACATCCCCGCTCAGAAATTGAAGCTCTCTCCAATCCTTCCGCAAACACCTGAAAACTTGGCTCTTTTCAAAAATCTAACACCTCCTGCTCTCTAGTACCCTTGTCCCTCTCTATCTTCTTAGTTCCTTTCCTATAACCCTTCATTGTAGTTCCTTTCTATTCTAACTCTGTAAACCGTGCCGAGCTCTACATTCGCAGAGATGTCGCAGTATACAAACCTAAGGTTTAGTTTAGTTTTAGTTTAGATATAGGTAAGGATTTGACTATACAGACTAGGAGGCAGCCTGGCCTTTGTCCATATTTATAAAACTGGAATTTCTTGTGGAAGAGAAATTTCTTTGCACGTTCATGTAGTTGCGCATTCAGTGCTGATTGAGCTGCATAGTAAGCCTCTCGGATGGAACCAGAGGGGCGGCGAATAAACTGAGATTTGACCTTACGCAATTGTTCTTCCAGTTTAATAATACCGTGAGTCAGTCAACGGGCTTGGGATGCCAAGTATTGAATAACATCTCCTCTCAGGACCACCTTAAAAGTTTCCCAAAATAAAGTAGGGTTATCCTGATGTTGTGCATTGAAGGTACAGAATTCTTCACGTTTAGAGATCGGATCAGATTGAAAATGTTGATCCTGAGAGAGATAAGCTGGAATCTCCATCTAGGTGTCCCAGAAGACGTAGGAGGCAATTCAAATCCCAGCCAACAAATAGCATGATCGGAAAGAGCTGTAGGGCCAATTTCTGCTGCAATTACTTGAAAAAACAAAGAGGTGGAAAGTAGAATATAGTCTATTCTAGACAAGGAACTGTGCGCACAAGAAATGTGTGTATAATCTTTTACAGTTGGATTCAACAAGCACCGAAGCAGTTGCCAGCACATACGTTCCTGCCGAGCTACCTCACAGCAATGTGAAAGAGCCCACTCACGAGGTTTATTCATGCTAGTATTTTCTAAAGACCCACAGATACTTACGGGCTTTTACAAAATAGGCATCTTCCTGCCCTATTAACTTAGGTGTCCTGTATATTACTTACTGTTTAGACCAATAAATGGCATGTGTAACTGGTGCTGCCACTGGAACAATCCATATAACGATTAATATCTCAAAAATTATATATTCAGTTGCCCCCCAGTTAAAAAACAAGGACTTGTGCGATCAGCACTGATGTCAAATGCGTAAGTGCTTTTAAATATTGATATGAGCTAATTTGGCAGGACAAACTGTTATACAGTCAAAATTAGCTGAAAGAGGACAGGGCCAATTAGACGTATAACTTCAACATCTTAGCAATGATATTCAGCCACTAACCCCCTAATTCTATATATAGCACTCAAAATTCCTTAACGAGACAATCAACACTGATAATTGGGCAACGACAATTAATTATCGGCGCTAGTTGGCAACAATTAGAATTTACATGCACATCTTGTTAGGCACTATTTTATAACGATACATTCTTACAAAGAGAGCGTGAACAGTGGGCCATGGACATTCCAAGAATTTGCGCACACTCTTAACAGAATGTGCCTGATCTGCGCCTAAATTAGGCGTGAGAATTTACACCAGGGTTTAGTTGTTGTAAATCCTTATGCCTAAAAGGCACAAATTCTGGTCTAAGTGCTATTCAACTCAGTGTGCCATTTATAGAATAGCATTCATTTGGCATTTATTTTTTTGGTGCTGATTTTTCAGCACTACTTATAGAATTTGGTCCTAAAAGTATAAGTTAAAATCCAAGCAGCCTGCACAAATAGCAAGAATAACTTGAGACAACCAAGTTATATATGGCTATTCATTGGTGCTAAATGGATAGCATCGCTGAGCATATGAATGTTTTGAAAATATTTCAAATTATACACTTACCGTGTGGTTGAATATTGACCTATATATACTAGTTCAACTGAAATACAAAGCACAGATACCTACAAAAGTACATAGGAAATCATTAGCTGAGTAGATAAACATATTGAAGTTCACACTTGATTTGTAAGAAAAGTTGTACATTATACTTCTTTGTGGATGATACAAAAATCTGCAATAGGGTAGACACCTCTCATGGTGCGGATAAGATGAGGAAGGACCTAGCAAAGCTTGAAGAATGATCCGGAATTTGCAAAACTCAAGGGAATGGTACGGTTTAGGGGGTGAAGAATTTTTGTGCATGAAAGAGGAGAGGGATTCGTGTGTAGACATATGTGATGATCTTAAGGTAGCCAAACAGGTAGAAAAGGTAACAGTGAAAGCTAAAAGGATGCTTGGGTGCATAGGGGAAGAAATGGCCAGTAAGAAAAAGGAGGTAATGATGCCCCTCTATAAGACCTCATTTAGAATATTATATACAATTCTGGAGACCGCACTTTCAAAAATAAACAGGAAGGCTATTAAAATGGGTGGTGATCTTCGTCATAAAACGTTTGGGGACCGTTTTAAAGATCTTATTATGTATACTTTATAGGAAAGGTGGGAGAGGGTACATTTCATAGAGACATTTTGATACCAATATGGCATAAATTGAAGTTTAACATCCTGTACCTTATTGTAAACATCCGGTAACTGTTCCCTTGTTTGTATCTTGTACCTTATTGTAACACCCCTGTACCGGCTCTCTTTGTAGTATCCTGTATCGTATTGTATCGTAAACATCCTGTAACTGTTCTCTTGTTAACATCTTGTACCATTGTAAACACCCCAGTACCACTCATTTTGTATTATCCTGTATCCTACTGTTAACACTGTACTCTCTCCAGACACGACTTTCACTGTAAACCGCTTCGAACTTAGGGTATAGTGGTATATAGTAAATTAAATTATTATTATTATTATTAAATGCGCATAAGCCAAGTCTCTTTCAATTGAAAGAAAGCTCTGGAATGAGGGGCATAGAATGAAGGTGCAAGAGGGATAGGCTGGGAAGTAACCTTAGAAAATACTTTTTCACAGAAAAGCTGGTGAATGTGTGGAATGATGGAGGTGGTAGAGATGAAAAATGTGTCTGAATTCAAGAAAGCTTGGGATAAATACATTGGATCTCTAAGAGAGAGGAAGGGAACTAGATGGCATGTATAGGCAGACTAGATAGGCCATATGGTCTTCATCTGCCTTCATTGTTTGTTTTCTAGACTTTTCAGCTTTGACATCTTGTAGTTATATTACAGGAAACAAATTCCAGTAAGGCATCATCGTGATTTGGGACCTATCTTTCCAATCATTCCAAATGACTTTCAATACTAATGACAGCAATAAATCAAATAACATTTTTTAGTACAGAAATATCATGTAAAACTACAGCCAATTTCTATATCACAAGTTTAAGTGGCTGGGGAACATCTTATTCCAGGACCATTTTCAATTCTTTCCAGATCTATAAGGCTTCTGAAATCTCTCTTAGGATCACAGAGGCAACTCATATTTTATTGCCTCACAGTTTTTATGTGGAAACATTTGCAAAAGAATAAGAAACTAGTTGATCACTTTAAAAACGTGACAAAAACTACCTTAATGGCGTGACATGTGTCTGGTTATTTTAATAAGGTTATATTCTGCTGTCTCCTAGACGCTTCCTGCTGCACTGAGAGCCCTCAAAGGAAAAGCAGCCCGCCAGTGCCTGACACAGGAGCTGAGTTTGCACGTTCAGCAAAACCGAGCAATACTGGGCCACCAACAGTTTGACTACATTGTACGGATGATGAACTGCACATTACAGGTATTGCAGAACATGACTGCAGATAAAGACTGAACTGCCCATCCATATCTCATGCTCATTTTAGAGAAACATAGGGCTAGATTCACTAAGCCCACCGATCAAGTCCCAACCACTTAGCGACCCCTTTGCATCCCGATTTTCCTCCGACCCGATTCACTAACCTCTGTCCCGATCATCCTCCGATCCGATCCACGCATGCAAATGAGGGGGAACGGCATGCAAATATAGGCAGGCAATGATTCACTAAAAAAAATGAGGCACACCAACTAGGTTGGCTGATCCCGAAACAAGCAGCTGCTGGGGACCAGTCGCTCATATATTTCCGACTACATCTCATGCTCTCTGCCATGACTCTCCTGCTCGCTCCCCAGACTTTCCAGCTCTCTGTCTGTCCCAATCACTGCCCTGCTTCTGCTCCGACTCTCCTGCTCTCTCCCCCCGACTTTTCAGCTCTCTGTCTTCCCTGATCGCCGCCCTGCTTCTGCCCCGACTCTCCTTGCCTTCCCTACAGTACGAGCCTGTGGTTTTAACCCGTGGGTTAAAACCATGGGCTCGCAAAAAAGTTTAAAAAAAAAAATTTTTCTTTCTCTGCTGGGCATGGAGGGCCAGCGCATGCACAGACCATCTACAGATGGTCTACGCATGTGTCATGATCACTAGAGAGCGATCTGGGCGGTCGGTTGGGGATGTGATTCCGAACGCCCTCATTTGCATGAGGGCACTTCGTGAATCAGCTCCCCCGGCCTTGGAACGGATCGCTCATGGATCGGATCTGATCCATGGCCTTAGTGAATCTAGCCCATAGACTGTAATGGCAGGTAAATATCATATGACCTATGGGGCCACAATACTTCCTCCTTTGTCCCACATGCTTTTGCATGCAAGTATGAAGCCTGGTTCAGTAAGTGTCACAGGGGAAAATCATTGCTAAGTGCTATTCTGCATATAAAGAGCACTCCAGGCTGAGAACTTTGGACGCAAGAATTTAAAACCTGCTGTAAATTCTGGCACAGAAGTTGGGCATGTAACACTATGCTCAAATTTTGTGAATGCCTCTAACTCACCCATGCCCCGCTTCCTTTTGAGTTGTGTGCAAGACAATTTAGGCATGCGGGCAGCTCTCCGCACATGTCCTAATTAGTACCGGTTGTTTCACAGTTTCTTCTTTTCTTATAAGCCTTACAACTGATTTTGCTAAAAGTTTATTCTTTCCCCAGCTGGAATGATTTCAACTTGCTGTGATGAAGCAGGTGTAATTAGATTTTCAAAATTGGGCCCCACAGTTTAAAAAATTTCTTTTCTTTCCAGGTAGAGGTCTTCACGGGAACGGGGATCGCGGAAATCCCCCCTAACCCACAGGACTCCCACGGGGACCCCCTTCTGGCTCGTGGGACTCCCACGGGGACCCCCCTCTAGCCAATGGGACTCCCACGGGGATGGAAGGCTTTGGAAGCAGGGTTCGTCCATATGATATAATGGACAAGTCAGCCTTCGTAAAAGAGGGGGTTTATAAGTTAATTACCTGAACAGAAAACAAAAAAAGGGTTCCACCAAAGAGATTCCACAAGGAAAACAGCAGCGCAAACACAAAAGAAACTGTGGAATTGATGATCCATTCAGAAATAATTGCTGCTTTTTATGGGGACGGGCAGGGATGGAGGTAATGCCTTGCGGGGATGGGTGGGGACGGAGAGGATCCTGATGGGGACGGGTGAGGACGGAGAGGATCCTAGCGGGGACGGAGAGGATCCTGGTGGGGATGGGGGGGGACGGAGAGGATCCTGGCGGGGATGGGCGGGGATGGGTGGGATTTCTGTCCCCGTGCAACTCTCTATTTCCAGGTTGCCCTGTTGTATACTTCTAGTTTAGTACAAGTAGAAGAATTTGTTTATTTCACTAACTCTTTCATTAAGCTGTAAGGAAGTAAGGGGCCAATATTCAGCTACTGCCCAGGTAAAATAAACCATTATCTTTTTTATAATTGAGATGCTTTGAACTACCTGAGCATTCTTTTAAGGTCAGGAACATGGTAAATACTCTTTTGTTTAAAAAAAATAAATAAAACCAAAATCTCACATGTATACTCATAAATCTGACTACTAAATATGACCAATGCTTTTATCAACTTATTATACTAACTTTCTTAAACAATAGTTTCAACTTTCAACTTTTGTTATTTTTAATATACCGACCATCAACAAGTATCTAGCCGGTTTACAATGCTATGTTAAAATAAAGAATTAAAATAATACTTATAAAAGGGGGAAAAGTGCACATTAAAGACTTTACAAATACAAACATGAAAGTGGGGGTTGAAGGAGAAAAGGGGGGGGGTAGAGTTACATTGTTAGGAGTTGGTTGAAAGAAAAGAGAGGGAAAAGGGATAAAACATTAGGAATTGGGTCGCTTCTTAAAAACAGTATAATGGTAACAGAATTCAAAAAAGCATGGGATAAACCCAAAGGATCTCTAACTAGAATATGAATGGGCAAACTTTCACGGGTCTGAATCCACAAAGGAGATGGTTTAGATAGGCTGGAGTAAGCTTCAACGGCAACTCAAGTACAGTACCAAGTGAACTTCTAAGGTCTATGGGCCAGAAGAAACAAAGAAAAAAAATCATGAAATTGTAAGCATGTAATTATAGGGCAGACTGGATGGACAGTTCAGGTCTTTATCTGCTGTCATTTATTATGTTGTTATGCCATTGTGTCATGCATTTTCCAACTGGGATTTTTCTTTTTTGGGGTAACATTTTGAATGGAACGGTTCAGCGCTCAACCGAACTAGATGTTTGTTTTTAGGCTGTTCAGCTGTTTGGAGCTAAAATGTTGACAGTAAGCAAGAGCAACAAGAAGCACACACAGAGACGGCATTCTATTTAGTCTTTCACTTTAACCGAGGACGTTGAAACAAACTCTATAGTTGTAGAGAAATAGGGTACCAATCTCCTGACGAAGCTCTTTGAAGAAAGAACATAGTAACATAGTAGATGACGGCAGATAAAGATCCGAATGGTCCATCCAGTCTGCCCAACCTGATTCAATTTAAATTTTTTCTTCTTAGCTATTTCTGGGCAAGAATCCAAAGCTCTACCCGGTACTGTGCTTGGGTTCCAACTGCCGAAATCTCCGTCAAAACCTACTCCAGCCCATCTACACCCTCCCAGCCATTGAAGCCCTCTCCAGCCCATCCTCCCTCAAACGGCTATATACAGACCGTGCCCAGTAAACGGGGACGCTCCATTGAGCACCTTTTGGCTTGGTCACTAAAAACCCAAGCTAAGTATTAGCTATCTAGGGTCAAGGTTCCCTAAATAAATTATTGAACGAAACAAAGAATTTAACATGTGCACATAATAGGAAAATAATAAATTAAAAAACTTTAATAATTTAAAGAAAAAAGAAGGGTTTTTGACTGATGATAGCTCACACAAGGCTAGTCTGTTAAGACAAGTTCTAACATCAGACAGCCGTGGGTGCTTGAAGTCTTTTTCCCTTTACAAAACATTTTTTTGAGTGCACTAGTATACAATACGATTCCACCCAGATCCATTAGTTTTGAAGGTGTATTGATTCCGTTTGATACTAGTGTGGTTGCAATCTTCCTCTGAGTCTGAGGCTCTCATCTTGCTCTTCCTTCTAAAGTCAATAGTGAGCAGCTCTGTAGAGTTCCTCCTTGGTGAGCATCTTTTTAAAAGAGGCACTGCTATACTCAAGAACAGCAAGAGGGAAAATGCTGTAGATTGTTCCTAACTAGGCCTCGTGATTCGGACCAAGACCTAACGTCAACATCCATAGCAACAGAAAAAAAATCCTACCCACAAGATAGTCTTTAATAAAAACAATACGACTCCATGCTAGACAGCCAATTCCAGCACATTGATAAAATATGTGGAACTTGCTTTTCAGCCTTCATTTAGATAATTTAGTCTGCTTAGAAGCATTTAGTAATTAATCTTAATCTGTGCTATAGACCTAGAAGCCAGCAGGGATCTAAGGTGACATCTGAAAAAAGTAAAAGGTTTTTCTTGTTTTCTGAGGGAGATTTTAAACAGACTGTGAGTAATTTCCATTGATAATATTTTGTTTTGAGAGTGTTTAGAATTTGACAGTACACAATCATTTCTAGGAAGAACAGGAAAAAGAAAGTTTATTTATCTGATCATCTGATGTCTTAGAACAAGAATAGTACAATTTATTTTAATTACTTGGAGTGGTCTTGCAAAGCAGGCACTTTTATAGCAGTCCTGGATGAAGATTTTAATTCTTTTTTTCTGGGTAATATTCCAGTTTCCCATAAAAATGTACGCATACTTTTTCTGAAGCTCAAAGCGATGTATTTTAGGACTATAATTAATGCTAATGTTTTTTTTAAATGAAAAGCAATGTATTTTAGTGCTTTGCTTATTAAATATTGGAGGCCATTTTAGAGTGGTTGCATACTGTATGCATGCTGAATGCCAATTTTACAATACCGTACCGCTATTTACATGTGGGCTTATTTGTGCCATTGTATAACAACTCCCACAATTTCTATCAGTTTCACAGTTCTTAAATATAACACAATTAAAACCAATTAATACATAGCAACTGGTTGGTTTATGCTGGTACAAAAAAATCACTGTTCTGTTTTAATGATCTTCAGATTGCCGTGAGTGTAACAGCTGCAATCCTCATTAGTATCCAACATCACAGTGTTTCAAACTTTAGTTCATTTACTTTTTTCCTTTTTAAACTTTTATAAAACTTTTACTATAAAGTGCTTAGTGCAAAGTGCAAAACGTAAACTTAGCTTAATCATATTGCTCCAGCATTGACTTGTTCCCCCCTCTTTCTCTCTGACGCGTTTAGATTACTTTTTCAAGGTCGGGGAAGACACTAAAGGATGGAATAAAATATAAACTCTCAATTCAAAATGAGCAATAAGTAATAAGAAAACATCTCATAGTGTACACAAATTACTATTTCATTTGGAAGTATAAAATCTGTTTGATTCCAATGAGTATGTTAGAAAGTTGTGGATCTTACACTTTCGATTAGTAGACCAAAATTGTTCCTGGATTTCCTTTCTATACTGAAGCATAAACACAGCACTGTGGAGATATTAGTGGAACTAGTGTTTTCCTTATGTACATCATACAATGAAAATAAATGGCGCCATTGGTGGCCGCCTTAAAAGCAGCCACGGATCGCATGTCAATCATGCCTCCAGAAAAGGTAGGCGAAGGAAATGGAGGTCAGGGTTTTCAAGACTTACATTTCCGGCACCTACCTTTGATGTGTTATCCACACCTACAGTGGCATTAGGCATCATAAGGCACCTGTATAGGTGTGATTCTGACACCATTTTTTTTAGGTATTTGTAGGCGAATAGAAAATAATTTTAAAATGCTTTTTTCTTTTCTCTCACTACTATGTTTGTTATCAAAGGTAAAGTATTTTACAAATGTTCCTAAGGGTGACTGGAGAAACTTCACATGGAAATTGTACAAGCCACCACATAAATTGTCAGAGCAGAAGCTAACCTCGATAAAGCAAACAAGAAGAATTTATAACATTTTGCCAGTCACAGAGACCCCCCCTGGGGATAACTGTTGCTTTTGGGGCATGATAACAGAAGACCGTTTATTTTTCTGCTTCCTGCTGTAGCTTGGTTGCACTGTTAAACCTGATGTCTCACAATATAAATCTAGGTATAATCTACTAATTTTGACTTCTAGTCATACCAAATGTTTCACTGATGTACTATGTAAAAGAAAGAACCCGTAAATCCAAGTTGTCCTAGATCTGTATGGAATTGCAAACAGTTAATCCTTGTTCTGAAGCATCAGTCATATGCAAAGTTAGGACTATACACTAACGGCTTCTTTTAGAAAGCCGTGCGGCAAAGCCCTGAAGCCCTTTAAATCTCTATGGGCTTTGGGGACGTTAGCGCAGTGCAGCCTCTAGCACGGCTTTGTAAAAGAGGCCATAAGTTTAAAAAAAAAAAAAAAACAACTATGCAAGGTTTGCTTTCTGCATAACTTTGTCAAAACTTTACCAATTTCAATTAAAAAAATTGGATTTACAATTGGGATGATATCCTGAAAATAGGTTTACACTCACATTGGCCACTTCATCTAAATCAGTGGTCCCAACCCTATCCTGCAGGACCATCAGCCAGTCAGGTTTTCAAGATAGCCCTAATGATATGCATGGGGCAGATTTGCATGCCCGTCACTTTCATTATATGCAAATCTCTCATTTGGAGATGTTTGGTTTGCTGCCTCTTTTCATGTGCTGCAGGTCAATATTTAGAGTGATCCTGGGACATGCTTTTCTGTTCTACCACATACTATAAAGGGCCACCATAGGTACGCACCAATTTGCTTGACTTCTTTCAAGGTGTGAATAAACATGTGGATAAAGATGAGCCAGTTGATATAGTATATCTAGATTTTCAGAAAGCTTTTGATAAAGTTCCTCATGAGAGATTCCTGAGAAAATTAGAGTCATGGGATAGGTGGCAAAGTTCAGTTGTGGATTAGGAATTGGTTATCGGATAGAAAACAGAGGGTAGGGGTAAATGGTCATTTTTCTCAATGGAGGAGAATAGTTTCATAGTTTATTTAAAATTTGATTACACGCCTATCAAAATTCTAGGCGAAAGTATAATATTAATAAAAATAGGGAGGTAGGAACTACAATAAATTTAAGAAATGAAACATATAAGGAACAAAAAAAATGGAGGGGAAGACACATTTTGTGCTGCTAAGATTCTGTTAAAAGAAAGAAAAGAAACAGGATAAGGCTAGTAGGAGATATATAAAGGGTACTTGGCGTCATTTTTTTGCCAGTTTGCTGTGGAGTAGAGCTGCCCACCTAAAGCAAGACCCTTGAAGAAGCCGAAGATACGGCGAAACGGGTCCCGTTGGGCTTTTTAGGCAGTACAGCAGAATTGACAGCGTTTTAAGATAAGTGCTGTCTTTCAATATTTATATAGTATTTACACAGTAGCACTTTATTTTGAGTTATTTGCACTAAGCATTTGCACTTTGAAAACACAGAACTCAGTGAATGATATCTTAGACCTTTAAAAGCTGTTTGGTGAAATTCACTATGAGTCAACGGCACAGGTATCTGAGAGTTCTGTAATTCACAATAGACTTTCTTCTAAACACAAGTCCTTTGTTCTTTGATCTTTGAATAAAAAACATTTTAAGGTGCCTTTGAATTTCTCTAAGTTAGTTTCGGATCTACTGTGTAAAGGTAGAGAGTTCCAGATTGTGGGGGCTGTTACAGAAAATATTGTTGTATAGCAAGTGCCGTTTATTTTCAACGAGGGTAAACAGTGGTTTGCCGCAGGTGTCTGTACTAGGACCAGTTCTGTTTAACTTATTTGTAAATGATCTGGAAATTGGAACGATGAGTGAGGTGATTAAATTGTTCAAAGTTGTTAAAACGCATGCGGATTGTGAAAAATTACAGGCGGACCTTAGGAAATTGGAAGACTGGGCGTCCTAATGATAGATGCACATTGGGAAGGATAACCTGAATCAGTTACCAGATGCTAGGGTCCACCTTGGGGATTAGCGCCCAAGAAAAGGATCATCGTAGACAATACGATGAAACCTTCCATCCAATGTGCGGCGGCGGCCAAAAAAGCAAGCAGTTTGCTAGGAATCATTAAAAAATGGATGTTTAACAAGACTAGGAATGTTATAATGCCCCTGTATCACTCAATGGTGCGACTTCATCTGGAGTATTGTCGCAAATTCTGGTCTCCTTATCTCAAGAAAGATATAGTGGCATTAGAAAAGGTTCAAAGAAGAGCGACCAAGATGGTAAAGGGGATGGAACTCCTCTCATATGAGGAAAGACTAAAACGGTTAGAGCTCTTCAACTTGGAAAAGAGACAGCTGAAGGGAGATATGATTGAAATCTACAAAATCCTGAATGGAGTAGATTTGTCACTCCATCAAAAATTACAAAGACTAGGGAACACTTCATGCAGTTACAGGGAAATACTTTTCAAACCATTAGGAGGAAATTTTTTTCACTCAGAGAATTTGATTTTAATAAACAGCAACTGTGTGTGCAATCTTAACATTTTATTGCAGAAGACTGGTGGAATTTGGGGTTGTTGATTGCATCTGACTTGCATGCAATATGACTCCAAAGGGCAATTTTTTCCTAGCCTGTTCCTCAGCTTCCCTCTGGTACACTTTAATTTAATTTAATTCTTATATACCGCTAATAACCGTGAGGTTTCTAAGCGGTTTACAAAAATGATGCATTAAAGATACAATAAATAAAAACTAAATAAATAAGATAGGTACTTGGAAATTCCCTGTCCTAGAGGTTCAGAATCTAACTAAAGTACCTGAAGAAACAGTATGAAAAATAAAAATAAAAAGACAGAGGTAGAGATAGAGATAGAAATGAAATATTCCAACAAGTAATGAATAAATAATTTAAAGGTAGAATTAAAATAATAATTAAAGTAAACAAAATAGAGATAAAAATAATAAATAATTCAGTGGTCTCAAATTCATGGCCCAGGGGCCACATGCAGCCGGCCAGGTACTATTTTGAGGCCCTCGCTATATTTATCATAATCACAAAAGTAAAATAAAAACAGTTTTTTGATCATATGTCTCTTTAGCTATTATGAAGACTTAGCCAAAAGGAAAGATTTATACACTATAAAGAGTTTTACCTCATGCAAAACTGTCATTTCTTTAATAAGACATGAACTATTTTTTCTGAGGCCCTCCAAATCCAAATGTGGCCCTGCATAGAGTTTAAGTTTGAGACCACTGCTTTCATTCTATTTGCACTCTTCAAACAGGTTCTTTGAGGGGACTAACAAACTCACAGACCTATCTGCTGATACTTTACTTCATAGCAGCACTTTTCATCTGTCTTTATTGCTGATCAGAGAATAACTAACAGTACTTCAAGCTTTTTGAAGAAGGAATTTGTTCATATTATTCAGAGACCCACTGTAAAAGAGAAATGTGCTGTTAAAATGCTTTCTTAATGAGTAATACTGGAAAAAGGAACCCATACATGTAACTCCCAAATTTCATGTTGGTTAGAATCACAGGTAGTCATGGAGTAGAAAAATCTGACTTATATGCTATTGCTTTCAGTAGTAGGAGCCTTTTACATAATTGTAAAAAAGTATAAAATCTCTAATGACTTGGTTGTAATACTGTGCTTTGCCAGCAAAAAGTCCCTAGATTAGACCCCCAAGCTGAGATCTCTGATCCCTGAGTTGACTAGAGCATAGGATGAAGGTAAAAGGGAATGAACTCAAGACTAATATAAGGAAAGATTCCGTAATAGAAGGGGATGTGGATGCACGGAATATTTTCCTAGGAGAGAAGATGAACAAGAGAACTATATCTGAATTCAAGAGATTTGTAAAGGAGGAGAAAGGATTGTAGAGCTTTTTAGTTGGTGTGAATAGGTAAATAATAATAATAATAACTTTATTCTTCTATACCGCCACAATCTTGTGACTTCTAGGCGGTTTACATTCAAGAGAGCTGGACATTCAGCGAGTTACAATATGCAGATAGTCAGAGGAAATATAGAGTACAGAAACTTTAAGAAAGCGGAAATGTAAACTGTACAGTTTGCTAAGCGAATATATAAAATATATAGTTTGCTAAGAAATTTCTGAGAGGGCCTGTTAGGAAAAGGTCACGGATTACAAAAAATACAGCGAAAATTTCAATATACAGTTTAAGAATTTTCAGAGGGGACATATTAGAAGAAAGGTCCCGAATTACAAAATACGGTTTGATTAGGATGTCAGAAGGGGCATATTGGGAACGAGAAAAGAAAAAAGTGTTCGGTGAAGATTCTGTTTAGGTGATATATCTGTCGAATAAGGCAGTTTTTATGAGTTTTCTAAAAGCGTTGTAGGTCAGTCTAGCTTTATTAATGTTGTCTAGCCAGTTTTGTTGTTTGTTTGCTTGGTCCGCGAAGGTTCTGAAACTCAGATGTGCTGATAGGCCTTATGGTCTTTGCCATCATTTTCTCTGTTGAGTCCTTATTGAAACGTGGCACAATGTCCATCTACCGTATTTTCACGCATATAACGCGCGCATTATACACGATTTTACAAACCGAATATAACCATGCGCGTTATATTCGTGAGCGCATTGTCCAAATTTTTTTTTTTCATAGTTCCCCCACCCCCGACATCCGATTCACCCCGCAGGACCGCTCGTACCCCCACCCCGAAGGACCGCTCACACCCGCACCCCCACCCCGAAGGACCGCTCGCACCCCCCCCCCCATCATGAAGAAGCTGCCTACCGTTGTCCTGCTACTTCCTCTGCCGGCGGTCCCGCCCCTTCTCTGAGCCCTGCGTCTGCGCTGCTTCCTCTTCCGGCGGTCCCGCCCTTTCTCTGACGTCACGGGTGCGCGGTATATGAGTGAAAATACGGTAATTCTGTAAACTTGCCTAGCATTCAAAGGGTCTGTTGTGTGCATAACTTAATAATCAGCAGGTAATTGACATTAACCAATATTGACTATAATTGGATTTGATTGGCACTAACTGCAATTACAGAAAATCTATTGCAGGGGGTGTGAACCTGGGAGGGACATTGCCTAGCAGGAGTGCACTTAATAGTATACTAGCATTTATGCACAGTCGTTGAGCTAGCCCAGGGGTAGGCAATTCCGGTCCTCGAGAGCCAGAGCCAGGTCAGCTTTTCAGGATATCACAATACATATGCGTGAGATAGATTTGCATCTCAAGGAGGCAGTGCATGCAAATCTATCTCATGGTGGAGATCCTGAAAACCTGACCTGCCTGTGGCTCGTCTTGAGGATGGGAATTGCCTACCCCTGAGCTTACATTGCCTATCCCTTGTCTGACACTCGTATTTAGGCACATAAATCCGAGTGTCAGACAAGGGCAATTGCACACGCAGTCCCAGCATCCTTTTGAGAGTAAATGTATGCGTAATTTAATATCTTAAAGATGGCATGAACCAGTTTAGTTTCTAGATATGAATATTGTATCTTGCATAGCCCACTGAGTCAGGCCTGAATGCCAGTGTAAGAAACTCAATGTTCATTTTATTCTGTATCTTTTTAAAAGTTAAGCTTCCTTGAGTTTCGTATAGATTTGGCTGCGTCTGGAGGAATATTGGATGATATATGTTTATGAACTGATGTCCTAATGGATTACAACTGGAGTCTCCTGGAATGTTAAAAGTATTCCAACGTCTAAGCAATTAGCTCATAGATTTTTTCCATTGTTCTGTAACTCAAGGATGTCTTTAAAGTGGGCTGCAAATATTTTGCATCAATGTTTGTCATCAACGTGTTCGTGCTGTCAACGGGCCACGAGTTTCAGACGTAGAGTACGCAGTAATATGTAAACATCTTGTTAAATAATGATGATCTCTAACTTTCCTCGTTATTAATGTTTGATAACATTTTGCCTTCCTTAGTCATGTTACCTTTGTAATATACTTAACAATTGATTTTTTTTTTTTTAAAAATAGTCTTTCTGAAATAAAAATACCTTGTATGTGCAACTTCATGTCACAGCTGGTGTAGTTTAAGGTTTGGACCGACCCGTTGAGAATGAAGCCCTGCTGTGAAAAGGCATCTTGGCATCCCAACCATTTCCTTGGGAGAAGATTACAGCCTCGAGTATGTTGAACTTTATTGCCGTGGGCCTCATGACAGTATTCTGAAACATGCATGGCATTTCAGCTAAAGAAACTCAGATGTGCTGAGACACGAGGGGGAGGAGGGACTGGCATTCTTGTCTCCATTAGTGCCTGCATAGTAAGATCCCCCAAATAATTATTCCTTTACTCACTGTAACAAAATTTCCAAATGATTTTGTGGAAAAGCTAGTAAATAGCATAACTGTCTTATTTACATCTGCATACAGGAAATAGGGGCTTCTAAAAACAAGGCCCTGTTGCATAAACAGTAGTTTGTTTCTTTTGTGGCGCCACCATGCAGACTGCCTTTATCCAGTGTTGCTTAACAGTTACTGAAAATTGGTATTGTTGTATCCTGTCAACCGCATCTTTCATCTCATAAGAACTATTGCAACATTGGTATCTATCCCAGTGTTTCCCAAGGCAGTCCTGAAGTACCCCCTCGCCAGTTAGATTTTCAGGATGTCTACAATGAATATGCATACAGTGGTGGTGGTGGTGTGTGCAAATCAATCTCATGCATATTCATTGCGGATATCTTGAAAACTTGCAAGGGGGAGGGGGTACTCCTGGACTGACTTGGGAAACACTGATCTGTCCTGTTTGCTGCAGAATTCCATTTTTTCTAATACATATGTTCGCCAATAGCACAATAGTTTGAGTAAAGATCTTCTGTGAGAGTATATATAACACAGACTTCAAAACAGAAGGTATACGATATTCAGAACCCCTCCTGACACTCTTCACAGCAACTCTTAGAATACTTAAAGATCCTTAGAAGTACCAGGCTTTATGTACTACTTCCTCACGAGGTCTACAAAACTTTCATCTATAACTTTAAAATAATATTTCCACCTTGAGTGTATAAATGGTTAAAGTACTTAGCTTAAAATTGTGGTCATGCTTTCAGGGACTTCTACCGCCAACATGTTTCACCCGAAGGGGTTATATCAAGGCTCATATCCTTTTATTAAGCTTGCCGCCACTGTAACCGACCACTGAAATATTAATTCAAAATGTTCAAAGAGTTGCTGTGAACTGTGTCAGGAAGGGTTCTGAATATCGTACACCTTCTGTTTTGAAGTGCATGCTACATTTATGACATAACTAACTGGTGAAAATAAAAGATAAAGAGGAATTAGGGTAGGAATGTCCAAAATGTCCTAATTTAGTTGGGAATGATTTGGGTTCATTGGAACTCAACCCATTTCTTTGTTTTTCCTTAAAACTTAGTTAGTAAATAAGCAATATGTTTCCCCTTTTAGTGGGCTTGTAAAGGATTGTTTTTTTGTATTGTTTGTTGTGTTGAAATCTTGTATGGAAACCCTTTTTTTCCTTGATATCTTTATGATAATGTAAATGTATTAAATCCAATAAAAAAAAAAAAGAAGAAAAGAACACAAAGGGTTCTCAAAAGACTAATGATAGCTCACAAAGGGGTGTCCGGACAAGATTCATCTAACGTCCGACACCCGAGTCTTTTTTTTTTTCTTTGGCTACTAATCTTGAGTATACGATTAGCGAGTAAGAACAATCATTTGGATTTCCATACATTGAAGCACAACTAACTGGTTTGCCAACCTGTGGATCCGCCTATGAAATTTCAGTGTCTCTTAAACCATTCTGAGCTTGAAACGTAAACGTCATAGAATAATAGGAATGGTAATGTGACACAGCCTCATTTGATGAGTTGAAAGAAATGAAGGGTTTTGCCTATTCATTAAAGTATTGCTAGGTAACTTTCAACTTTTTATTGTTTTGCATTGCACATAAGGCAATTTTCATTTATTTTCCAAAGAAAAAGAAGAAAATCTTTGTCACTGGTCATGAACACTGATAGTTTTCCTCCAGACTCATGCAAGTGGAAGAATGAAAGGATCAGATTCCCAGAGAGAGTATGGGAAAGATAAGAGGCTACAGGAACAATAATAGTCCAAAATGACACTGGGAACGACTATTTGGCTGTGTATTCATGATCTATGATATAGTTAGTGCTAAAAGTGACATACATTAAAAAAAAAAAACCAACACTAATTTCTATTGGCCAACTTTCCAGATGAAAAGAATGCATATGAAAACCATATACCCCTAATAAATGTTGTACTTGATCAGCTTATGAAGATATATCAGGGGACACCATGGATATTTTGGGGGGAGGGAGTTATTATTTCAGATCCTTGCATATGCATAAACTCCCAAAAAGTAGGTTGCTTTAGTTCCGGGTGAAAGTTCAGCTCCTATCTAACTTATTAGGTATTATGCATTTCATTTTCTAAGCTGTTAGTTGGGGACATTCCCAGCACTTTATCAATATGTACAGTATATTTCAGAGGAAAGGCGGGAAAGGGGAGATATGATAGAGACATTTAAATTCAATCACCAATCAAACTGTTATTGCAAAGTGGTGGTGAAGATACCCCATGAAAAACCATTTATACTCAGTGGAGAAAAAGCCTCGATTTATCAACAATATACGGACGGCAACCCAATGAGTTTTAAAGCCAGTCCTGCTCTGTATCATAGGCAAAAAAACTCCACAACTTTCAAATGTAATTTTTCAATATGGGAACAAAGCCACCACTGTGCACAGGGAGCCAAGAACAAAAAACAGTTCACTTATCTTCATAGATGTCACCAGGAACCAATCATGCTCCTTACAATGAGTAGATCTTCCTGCTATAGCTCTTCTCACGCTGGAAAAAGAAAAGGAACTGGGTGTAACCAACAAGGCTCTTGTTTCACCAATCAATGGCTGCGTCGGGGAAATTCACATTCCCTTCTGCTCCGTCCACACATGGCTCAGAATGGCGCTTGGATTTATACTTCCGGTTTCATGACATCAGTCTCATTAAACTTTATTCATTGGGACATTTCTTCAAAAATGACAAAACTAATAGAAGGCACAACACTCCACTTTCTGATTAAGTCCATTGGGCCAAATTGTTTTCAAAGAGAAAATAAATCGCTGTTCACTTTGATACAGCAATGTCTTCACATCACCACGACGAGCTGTAGGAGGAATTTGATCTAGGAGAGAATGTGAATTTCCCTGATGCAGCCATTGATTGGCGAAACAAGAGCCTTGTAGGTTACACTCAGTTCCTTTTCTTTTTCCAGCGTGAGAAGAGCTATAGCAGGAAGATCTACTCGTTGTAAAGAGCATGATTGGTTCCTGGTGACATCTATGAAGATAAGTGAACTAATCTAATCTAATCTAAACCTTAAGTTTATATATACCGCATCATCTCCATGAGAATGGAGCTCGACACGGTTTACAAGAACTTAAAATAGTGGGTAGAGAAGAAGAAAAAGGACTGTTTTGTTCTTGTTCTTGGCTCCCTGTGCACAGTGGTGGCTTTGTTCCCATTTTGAAAAATTACATTTGAAAAGTTGTGGAATTTTTTGCCTATGATACAGAGCAGGACTGGCTTTAAAACTCATTGAGTTGCCGTCCGTATATTGTTGATAAATTGAGGCTTTTTCTCCATTGAGTATAAATGGTTTTTCATGGGGTATCTTCACCACCACTTGGCTAATAATAGTTTGATTGGTGAATGAATTTATATTTTGTTATTGCAGTTTGTATTCTTGAGAGACATTTAAATACCTATGTGGCGTAAATGTGCTTGAGTCGAGTCTCAATTGAAAGGAAGCTCTAGAATGAGAGGGCATAGGATGAAGTTCAGAGGTGATAGGCTCAGGAGTAATGTAAGGAAATACTTTTTTTTTTTTTTTACAGAAAGGGTGGTAGATGCGTGGAACAGTCTTCTAAAAAAAGTGGTGGAGACGGAGACTGTCTGAATTAAAGAAGGCATGGGATAGGCATGTGTGATCTCTTAGAGAGAAGAGATAATGATTACTGCAGATGGACAGACTAGATGGGCCATTTGGCCTTTATCTGCCATCATGTTTCTATATTTCTAAGTTGGAAGAAAATTTCTTTAACATGCACTAACTTATGTGTTAACAGTTAATATTCGCTGAAGTCCTCCACATTAATTCTGTCATTTCATGCCCCCTTCTGTGTTAGACGTTTGGGACAAGTACATTGGATCTCTAAGGGAATGGCTTGGTTAGGCAGACATGATAGGCCATATGGTCTGTATTAGCCTTCATTTTTCTACAGGAATTACTTATGTTGTTGAAAGAGACTGAACTGAACTGTCAGTGCATGGTAATTCCTACATTAACAGCAAACAAAGCTTAGTAAGACAGCCCTGATACACTTTTGCATTATGGCGTGTCTTATTTATTTCAACCCCAACCCTTCAGGTTTGGAAAAGAAAGTTTAATTGATGGAAACAGTGACTGACCATGAAATAATGTAGATTTACAATGAATGGTCTATCCCAAGAGCAGTAACAATCTGGTTTATGGAGACAGGCTCGGTTTTAAACTGATTAATTCAAGCATGCATGTTGACTAGTTGGCGTGTTCTTTTAAGCATGCTGTATGTTAAGTGGGACATAGTTTTGTAGAGCAGGGACAGATATTTTCTATTTCTTGTATGGTGGTACAAGTTTTAAACAAAATATAGCCAAACTCCAGCAAAGTTTGTGATGGCACTTTTTTGTTGGTATCACAGTGGTATTTGTAAACATTTATATGGACATACTGTACATAAATCCTCCATTCCCTCAGTGTTATGGTGGTATTACATTACCAGAAGTGCTTTGGGTCCCCTAAAGTATGCAGAGTGCCACATTTGACATTATTTATAAAGTCTTATGGTTTCAGCCTCTAGAGGTTTGAATTCTGGGAGTCTGCAAAATGATATGTTTGATAGCTCTAAAAATATTCCAGTTTACAGAAATTTCTTTTTCAATGGATGGAACACATTAAGAGGACATAACAAGATCTGGTTTAAGAGGTTAAGCAGGTGCTTGCTTAGGTGCTATTTTGGAAAGACCCATAGGCCCAGATTCTCTATAGGGCACCGATATGGGCATGTGTCAATTACGCGATGGCGCTGTATAGAGAATCATACCTTTGCAAAAGATAGGCGCCAGGGTTTTACGGGTCTACAATTCCAGCACCTGTCTGCCATGAATCACACCTACATTGGTGTGATTCCAGCATTGATTTTTTAGGCGCCTTGAAACTCTTTTTAACTGAGTTTGGGTGCCTGCCAGCGCCTAAAAAATCAACGCTAGTTAGAGAATCCAGGCCATACTGTATGTCTATAAAATATTAGTAGAAACAGCAAAAATCTCTCGAGCAGATGTACAGTAAATATTCACACCTGGACTGTGCATGTACATATGCAATCTATCCCCCAAATTCTGTATATGGCACCTAAGGTTATCTGCATACATTGGTATATGTAGGTGATGTATTTGCACAACTTAATTGATTAATTGGCACTGATAATTGGAAAGTAACACCTCATAATTGATGCTAATTGTGGCTAATTAAAAGTTATACAACTCAGTGTGATTCTAAAAAAAAAAAAATATGTGCCATTTGCAATGCAAGAACTTGAAAAGGGAGCATGGCCAGGGGCAGATCTGGAACATTCCTAAAAGTTAACCGCATTGTTAAAGACTCGGCCCAATCTGTGTACAAATTAGGCACAGGCATTTAGACCTATCCTAAATTCCTGCGCCTGTTATGAATCATATATACTTTTTACATCAGTTAGGGCTCCTTTTATCAAGGCACGCTACGGGGGTTAGCGCGTCGGACATTTCATCACGCGCTAACCCCCGCAGAAAGCCTAAAAACTAACGCCTCGTCAATGGAGGCGTTAGCGAGTAGCGCGCTAACCGCCTACCGCACCTTGATGAAAGGACCCCACAGTATTTTATGTGTATAAATCAGCATTTTAGGTGTGAAAATTGTTTCTAAAATTAATTATTTTTTTTTTAAGTATGCGGATCTTTAACATAGCATCAGTATTAATGTTACTAACGGAACACTCGGTTTTGATATTCAGCACTGAATGCAGAAAGCTGCATGCATGCTCATGGGAAAAGGTTGTCCTAGGTCAGGGGTAGGGAACTCTGGTCCTCGAGAGCCATATTCCAGTCGGATTTTCAGGATTTCCTCAATGAATATGCATGAGATCTATTTGAATGCACTGCTTTCAATGCATATTCATTGGGGAAATCCTGAAAACCCGACTGGAATACGGCTCTCGACCGGAGTTCCCTACCCCTGTCCTAGGTTAATCCCCAGAATCTATATACTGCGACCAAAGTTGCATGTTCAGATCTGTGCGCATTGCCGATTTGCACATGCAACTTAATTGATTAACAAACCAGTACCAATAAGTAATTATTGTCCCTAATTGGTGTTGATTAGAATTTGCATCAGTGGTTCCCAAACCTGTCCTGGAGGACCCCCAGGCCAGTCGGGTTTTCAAGATAGCCCTAATGAATATGCATGACAGAGATTTGCATATATTGGAGATGCCAGGAATGCAGATCTGCTCCATGCATATTCATTAGGGCTGTCTTGAAAACCCGACTGGCCTGGGGGTCCTCCAGGACAGGTTTGGGAACCACTGATTTGCATGCACAACTTTCTGAGCAAATTCCATAAAGTGGTGCACAGAAATTCTACTCTGTGGATCTCAAAAGGGGGTGTAGCCAGGGGTGGGTCATGGGCATCACTGAAAGTCAGGTACACTGTTATAGAATATGTCCGATTCGTGCACAATTTAGGTGCAGGCAGTTATGCCTGGTTTTAATTGGCAGAAATGGCCGCACCCAGATGTTAGTCATGTGGACAAGCATTGCATATATTCTATAAACTGCACCTAACTCCGAAGGTGGTTTATAGAATAACGCTAAGTGCAAATGTTTTTAGATGATATTTATAGAATTTGGTCAAGTGGATAAAGCCATGTACCAATCTCCAATTTGCCATTCTAATGAAATTATCCGAAAAATTAGTCTTTGATCAACTCTCCGACTTTATCGAATCTTCGAATGCCCTTCACCCCAACCAAACAGGTTTTCGAAAACATCATAGTACAGAATACTCGATGATCGGTCTTATAACAAATATCCATTATTACCTCGACCATCACAAATCAGTCACCCTTTTCTCTTTAGACTTATCAGCCGCATTCGACACAATTGATCATGAACTTTTATTAAATCGGATGCAATCACTAGGCATAGGCGGTCAAGTTTTACAATGGTTAACTTCATTTTTATCTGACCGTACTTCCCGAGTCAAATTTAACGATGTTTTTTCTTCAAATTATTCCTCAACCTATGGGGTGCCGCAAGGATCAATATTATCTCCTCTCTTATTTAACATTTTCTTATCACCTCTTCTTACTATTTCTCAATCACTTGGCTTTACAACTTTCTCCTATGCAGATGATATACAACTCATACATCCCATTGACCCAGAAAAAGATGAAGAAATACAAGCCATTAACAAAAAACTAGAAATAATAAAAAACTGGTTAAATTGTAACAAACTGGCACTAAATATACAGAAATCTAAGACCATGCTTTTCACCTGGAAAGCAAACCTAATACCAATATCACCATTTATTCTAAACAACATCCCTATAGAATCTGTATCTAAACTGAAAATTCTCGGAGTAATAATTGACGTAGACCTATTATTTCACAGTCATATTAGCGAAATAGTTAGATCATGCTTCTATAGACTACGTCTTATTCGATCAATTTCCACCTTTCTTGATTCCAAATCTATCAATATTCTTATTCATTCTCTTATCATATCTAAATTAGATTATTGTAACTCCCTCTTCATTAATATAACCCAAAAAGAAAAAAGACGACTTCAGATAATTCAAAATACCGCAATAAAACTAATCCATAAAGCTAAAAAATATGATCACTTCACTCCACTACTGATTAAATCACATTGGCTACCCATTTCCCACCGTATTACTTTCAAAATTATACTCTTAGTACATAAAACACTGACTTTCAATGAACCACAATTTATTTCTAAAATGATCATTCCATATAACTCCATACGTTCTTTACGATCATCTACTTCGAACTTATTATCTATCCCCTCCTTAAAAATTATTGGCATAAGAAGAAACGACATATTTTCCGTTATGGAACTCATTACCAAATTACATAAGAATAGAAAAAGACTTACAAACGTTTAAAAGATTTTTAAAAACTTTTTTATTTCAAGATGCATTTGAACACATGATATAACACACATAATTTTTATACATTTTATTACAAATATTGGACCTTCCAAATCCCCTTGCTCCGTACTGTGTTTTCCCTTTCATGTAAATTTCAATAGATAAAAATGATGTAACTTTCCCCTTCTTTCCTGCCTAGTCATGTTATTCCTTGACCTCAAATGTATTGTATTGGCTGTTCCTTAAAATTTTTATACTGTTTTAAATTGTTTGTATTATGTCTAATCTGTCAAAATTATATGTGAAACCACTATCTGTGGCTTTTAGAGTGTACATCGCCTAGATATTTCGATAGGCGATTCATAAAATGCTAATAAACTTGAAACTTGAAACTACCTAACTTTATGCATATACATTCAAAGGTAGAGTTTTATCTGCACAAATCCTGTTGAATGTACTCATAAGGTTTTGTATGTGCATTATCTGCGTGTCAGCTTTTTGAATGTGTTTAAAATTTCAGCTGGGTTTTTGCAGGGTATATAGTAAGAATGTAGGGTGCCCAACTTGAAATGTACAACATGAAATATTAGAAATCAAATTCACACATGAATAAAAGGGAAAATAAATTAACATGTTTTGGAAGTCATAAAGAGCTTTGAATTTTAGCATGGTATATAATGCCAAATAATTGTGACAGTTTTCTTATTTTTTGTTAAGGATTGTTCGAGTTCAGAAGAATATAATATTGCTGCTCAATTGTTGCCTCTGACTACTGCATTTTATAGGGTAAGTGCATTCTTAATATTAATGAAAACCATTACCCATAGGAAGGGTGTAATTGCCACCACTGGGTATTATACAAATGTGTCTTTGATATCCAGTAAAATTTCAACATACAGCAGCATGCTGTCCATGACTAGGGCTATTGTAAAAACTGACTAACATGACAGGAAATTACTCCAAAACTGCTGGAATTTTTAAATTCACAGACAGTCGTTCAGTGATAGACACATATTTTGTGCGATTGAAAAAAACAATTTACAAGTGTTGTGCAGAATTTCCTTCTGTGGTTCTTATTTTCTTTCCTAATTTAAAATAATTAGGTCATAAATGGAATATGACTCACATGATGCAGCAGAATTCATCTGAGTACTGCATGCATAAAAATAAAGCAGTGGTGTCCAGGTTCATAGACAACCCCGCGAAAGACAAAGGTGCGCGCCGACAACTGAGCGCAAGATGGAGGCGCACACCAAAGAAAATTACAGTTTTTAGGGGCTCCAACGGGGGGGTTTTGTTGGGGTAGTAGAGATCCACTTGAGAGAAGTATATTGGTGTTGGAGTTACTTTACAGCAAGCCATGAAGTACTGGTTCAAGGAACCAAAGTGAAGACGAAGCTAGTTGGAATTCAGCTGCTGATAAAGACTAAGACAGAAGTCTGCAAGTCTACAGGAGCCTTGATGTTAGTTGCCATTGGATGTTTCCATTTGGAAAGAAATACTGAGAGATTCTCAGGAGTTTTCTGACTTTGATTATGACAGTGTGAACTGTATTAGGATGCTATACCTTGGTTTTTATAAACATATATGCTGTTGAATCTGACAATAAAGTCAGCAATAAAATCCACTTAAATTAACATCCACTCTTGACTGAACATTCGATTTCTTGGCGTGCCTGTGAGACCATATGGATTCATGGTATGAGTTCCACAGAGGAAATTCCTGGGGGTATCTTCTTTCCCCTTTCAAGATACTGATAACAAGAAATAAGGTATCCCAAGGTTACATTTTTAGTAGACTCACTGTTTCTTTTATATTTCTTACAGGGAAATGGGTTAATTCAATTTAGTACAGATGTCATGAAGCATTTTTCAAACTGCTTTATCATTACTTGGCACTGTTTTGAAAACTACCCGACACTGTTCAGGAAAGAAGAGTATCATGAAATGTTTGCAGATTTCTTTTACATATCCTACAGTCTGTAAAACATTGTTTGAAAATGTGTGTTTTCTGCTAAAGTAATCTAATCCACAAGGTTCCAACTCACGACTTCAGTGCACTGTAACTATCAGTGAAAGTCAGCTCATTTTAATTACAAATCTGAATTTTAGTTTAATAGTATTCTATGAGTTCTTGTGACATTGCATATGTAACAGATGTGGATTTCATAATTTTTCCCATTAATCAGAGAAGTCAGACCTTCTGAATAATGGTCAATTTGGATTTCAGACACATCACTCAACGCAATTATTATTGATGTCAACCTTAGATTTGATCTATAGGGGGGCTTGATTAGGGTAAATCATTTTTTATGGTTTTCTTGGATGTCTCTACTGCTTTTGACACAATTGTGCATCAGATTCTTTTATGGAGATTACAGGAATTAGGCATTGGAGGTACAGTATTACAATGGTTTGCCTCCTATTTTGGGGGGAGAATGTTTCGTGTGGAGATGGGGACAACTCATTCGGAATGGGTGCTGTTGACCTGTGGAGTACCCCAGGGATCGGTACTATCAGCTGTATTGTTTAATATTTATCTGCTCCCATAATGTCGAGAGCTGCAGGCTCTTGGGGGTTAGCTATAAGTTGTACGCCAATGACATTCAGTTCCTGGTGCCGGTCAAGAATTCAATGCAAGACACGATTAAATGGTTAGAAAACTGTTTTGGTGTAATCAAAGAGTGGATGGATACTAATCATTTGAAACTGAATACAAGTAAAACTGAAATACCCGTCGCCAGAATCAAGTAGAGTTATTAGATAATACAGTTGTTCCAGTTTATAATGAATGCAAATACTTGGGGGTGATTTAAGGACATAAGAACATAAGAAATGCCTCTGCTGGGTCAGACCAGAGGTCCATTGTGCCCAGCAGTCTGCTCACGCGGTGGCCCAACAGGTCCAGGACCTGTGCAGTAATTTTCTATCTATACCCCTCTATCCCCTTTTCCAGTAGGAAATTGTCCAGTCCTTTCTTAAACCCCTGTAAGAACATAAGAAGTTGCCCCCGCTGAGTCAGATCAGAGGTCCATCTCGCTCAGCGGTCCACTCCCGCGGCGGCCCATCAGGCCCATTGCCCAAACAGTGGACCCTGATTAATTTTGTAACTTACCTCTAATCCTATCCCTATAATATACCTCTACTCTTATCTGTATGCCTCAATCCCTTTGTCCTCCAAGTACCTATCCAAAGCTTCTTTGAACCCCTGTAGCGTGCTCCTGTTTATCACATCCTCTGGTAGTGCGTTCCATGTATCCACCACCCTCTATGTGAAAAAGAACTTCCTGGCGTTTGTTCTAAACCTCTCCCCTTTCAATTTCTCTGAGTGCCCCCTTGTACTTGTTGATCCCCATAATTTGAAAAATCTGTCCCTGTCTATTTTTTCTATACCCTTCATGATCTTGAAGGTTTCTATCATGTCTCCTCTAAGTCTCCGCTTTTCCAGGGAGAAAAGCCCTAGCTTTTTCAGTCTGTCAGTATATGAGAGGTCCTCCATGCCCTTTATTAGCTTAGTTGCTCTTCTTTGGACTCTCTCAAGTACCTCCATGTCCTTCTTGAGGTATGGTGACCAGAAATGAACACAGTACTCCAGGTGCGGGCGCACCATAGCACGATACAGAGGCAAGATGACTTCCTTCGTCCTGGTCGTGATACCCTTCTTAATGATACCCAACATTTTGTTTGCTTTCCTTGAGGCTGTTGCACACTGCGCCGACGCCTTCAATGTTGTGTCTACCATCACTCCCAGGTCTCTTTCAAGGTCGCTCACCCCTAGCGCTGATCCCCCCATTTTGTAAGTGAACATCGGGTTTTTTCCCCTGTACTGTACTCTGCCCTATCACGTCCTCTGGAAGCGCATTCCAGGTGTCCACCACACGTTGGGTAAAAGAGAACTTCCTAGTATTCGTTTTGAATCTGTCTCCTATCAACTTTTCCGATTGCCCTCTTGTTCTTTTATTATTCGAAAGTTTGAAGAATCTGTCCTTCTCTACTCTCTCTATGCCTTTCATGATCTTATAAGTCTCTATCATTCTACTTTTTCTTTTAAGCCACAGATAAGAGCAGTGGTGTCTAAAGCCTTTTTCAAACTTCAGCTGTTTCATAAGTGAAGAGATTTTTTGCCCTTGCAGGACTTTCGTACAGTGATAACTGAAATTTTTATTCCTACAATTCATTATTGTAACACCCTTTACTTAGGTTTACCGAAAAATGTAATTTGAGCATTACAATTGATACAGAAAGCAGGGCTTCAAGATTTGACCATATTACACCAATCTTGGTTAAACTTCACTGGTTACCAGTAGCTGCTCGAATTGAGTTTAAAGTACATTGTACGATTTACAAGTTAAGACAGAGTAAACAGCCAGCAAAGATGAGTAATCTTTTTTTTTTTTTTTTTTTTTTATGACCAGGCCGAATGGTATTACCCAGGCACCTTTATTTTCCATAAAATAACAACACGACATGCTTACAGCATACAGCATACATTCCATTAAAATCCATGGCCAGGGGCCTTTTCAAACTTCCTGGTCATTCCTTGGGTCCTCCCTAGACTCCGTCTCCTCCAGGTCTTCTCAAGTCCTTCGTCCGACCCTCCATTGGCCCTCTCCATCTTTGGCAACTTCCAGTGCCATTACCGGTCACTCCGCCAGTTGCCACCATCTCAGCCAGTCCCTCTGCCAGACACTCCTTAGATCTTGGCCAATGCTCCCAGGGCCTCTCAGGCTGCTTCCCAAGGAGTCTTTGAACAGCTCTTAATGCCATCACCAATCTCTCACTGACCAGCCACGTGACCCCATCAGCCTTGGACTCTGCCAGCTCTTCCAGCTGCCTCTTGTGGGGCCACTGCCAGGCCCTCACTCCCTGGCCTCTTGGATCCCCACCACCTAGATCCTTCTTCACTGGTCCCAATGCCGGTTGTCAAGTGTAAAGGGATGATACAATTATTCTATGCAGCCATGCATTTGCATTGTACTTGCTCGATGAGTAATCTTTTTTGTCAATATTTGCCTAGTCGTACATTGCGCTCCAGTGAACAGCACTTCTTAGAGATCCCACCTTTGAAGCAGAAAAGACTAGTGTGTCACCATCACTCAATGATTGCAGTGCAGGGCACCCAGTGGTGGAACGCCTTGCCGCTTGAAGTCAGAGGCATCATCTTTATTAAATTTTCGGAAATTGATCAAAACAGTATTGTTTGAATGACATTACTCGTGCAAATGAGAATGATGAATAGGCGGTTTTGCTGGTTTTATATATGAAATTCATTAGAATTATTGGTTATGTCTAATGTTATTGGATTGTAATTGTCTGTGTTTGCAATATGTTTCTTTGTTTATTAAGATTTGATATACCACTCTCGCATGTCGCTGACTAAGTGGTTTACAATGAAACAATTGATTAAAGAAAGGAACTTCACTAAATATAGGAAAGATACGTATATTCTAACAAGCATTCAAAATACTGGTTAATTATAAATTAAAAAGATTAAGAAATTAAAATTAATTAATAAAAAAATTAATAATAAAATAAATTAAATTAACTCCAGTCAGATGCCAGGAAAGTATGGCAGGCAAACAGTAACTTAGAAGACAGTCAGGTCTCAAGCAGACTCCCCGATATCCAATGCACCCTCGTCTGACACCAAGTCCAGCCAACTCCAGCATCCGATCCTCCACTTTCGGTCCCAACCAGCTGTTTTCTCTCCTATCTCTGCCACCCGAATTGAATCCTGGTCGAGCTGTGGTAGAAGGTGACTTCTTAGAAGCACCGCCTCCGAGCTCACTCTGATTCACCGTCCTCTTCCCAACCAACTTGACTCCAGTGGCGAAAAATCTTGTTGTTCAGGGCTTCTTGAATTGGGGAGAGAAAATCTGCAGCAGAAGAGGAGAGAGCCGCCGCTGCCCGTGAAGAGGAGCTCTATGCAAAAGATGCTGCCGTTTGAGGTGAACCATGCTCCAGCGGGAGCCCGCTCTACCTTTAGCCTGCCGATGTTGCTGTCTCTCCGCCCTCCAATTTCCTTCCTTTCTCTGGCCGAATCTCCACTTCCATCTCAGTGGCATCAATCTCCCCACCGCTGACCCCCTCAGACATGGCGCGGCTATCAGGCACTGTGTAGTCCCACCGGTGGCATAAAGGAGCCAGCCGAGCAGCAGGCCCTTCAACCGTTGGACCGGAGCCAACGGTCAAACCAGAGAGTTTAGTGATGTGATTTAAATTTAGAGATTTAAAAATAATAATGGAGGCCCCAGACCAAAGGAACAAAGTCAAAAATAAACTATAAAACAGAAGGTCAAAAAAACTAAATAAAATATAAGCAAAGCAAAACAAAAGCAAAAATTAAAAAAAGCGGGGTGAGGGAGACAGTACAGCTGATGACCTAATAATAAATAAAAATAATAATAATAATTTTATTTTTATATACCGCCATACCGAAAATTCTAGGCCGTTCAAAACAGTCAAGGCAATACATGCAATACAGATAAATACATCAATTAAAATACATCTAAAGAATAGGCGAGATTAAATGCATACAATATAGGTAAAATACAGCAATTTAAAACAGAATAAAAGGTAATAAATTGAGAAGCAAGATACATTAAGATATCAGCCTATCAAATAATTGAGTCTTTATCTGTTTTCTAAAATACTTGTTAGAATATGTATGTTTTCTGTAACTCGCTCAGAATTGCAGGATGGGCGAGTAAGAAATTTTTTAAAATAAAATCCATATAATGCCCTGGGATTCACAGCAAGATGTCTTAAGATACAGTTCCTTTGCTAGTCATATATAACTGCATACTTATAGCTTGCCAACTTTCTAAGCCATAATTCATTAATACAAGATGGGACTTTAGATAAAAATGAATAATATAGGATTTATTTCTACTTAAAAAAGCTCACTATAGACTTCTCTAAAGATATTTCTTGCATGATGAAGTACTAGATGGCTCCCCATAGCAAACATAAGATTTTAGAGCATACATTTGCAATATTTCCTATGACATGACAGAACTGAAAATTACTGCTGAGAAAAATAGCAGTGCAAGGAAAGAATACAGCAATGTGACTTGTAATAGCCCCATCTAAACTCAAACCTTTATATAAATTTATACTTTTAAAATAGCCTGTAAAATAGAAAATCAAGCCTTATATAACTTGATTGGGAACATGATGGTTCTTACATTTTTATTTTTTTTTTACTACAGGCAGTCCCCAAGTTACAGATGCCCGACTTAAGTACGACTCATACTTAAGAATGAGGTTGCAGCTTCATATGATTTCACTGAGCAGTATTTCCAGTGGCATTGACTCCTACACTTCTCCTGCAGCAGATTCAGGAATAATGCATGGCCACATTGAGTACAGTGTGTGGTTGTGCAAGCTGTACCTTAGAGGGAACGCCGGTAGGAGCAGTTGGTCCCTTTGTCAGCTGGGAGCAGAGGGAAGCAGCAAGAATCTTAAGAACATAAGACTTGCCGCTGCTGGGTCAGACCAGTGGCCCATCGTGTCCAGAAGTCTGCTCCCGCAGACCAGTGCTCTAAATGAGTCCAGCCTTACCTGCATACGTTCCAATTTAGCAGGAACTTGTCCAACTTTGTCTTGAATTCCTGGAGGGTGTTTTCCCCTATAACATCCTCCGGAAGAGTGTTCCAGTTTTCTACCACTCTCTGGGTAAAGAAGAACTTCCTTACGTTCGTACGGAATCTATCCCCTTTTAACTTTAGAGAGTGCCCTCTTGTTCTCCCTACCTTGGAGAGGGTAAACAGTCTTTCTTTATCTATTAAGTCTATTCCCTGTATTATCTTGAATGTTTCAATCATGTCCACTCTGTCTCCTCTTTTCAAGGGTAAAGAGGCCCAGTTTCTCTAATCTCTCACTGTACAACAACTCCTCCAGCCCCTTAACTATTTTAGTCACTCTTCTCTGGATCCTTTCGAGTAGTACTGCGTCCTTCCTCATGTACGGTGACCAGTTCTGGACGCAGTACTCCAGGTGAGGGCGCACCATGGCCCGGTACAGCAGCGTGATAACCTTCTCTGATCTGTTTGTGATCCCCTTCTTAATCATTCCTAGCATTCTGTCCACCCTTTTCGCCGCCGCTGCCACAACCACGCATTGCGCTGACAGCTTCATCGACTTGTCGACCAGTACTCCCAAGTCTCATTCCTGGGGGGGTCTTTCCGAGTACTGCACCGGACATCTTGTATTCATGTATAAGATTTTTGTTACATACAAATCCAACTTAAGAGCAGCTTTAAAAATATAACTCGTTCTTAACCCGGGGACTGCCTGTGTCATAACCATCTATACTGGCCCAAATGCACCCGTATATCCCAACCATCAGTACACATTAATATTCCACCCAATCCACTTTGCTCATGCTGTTCATACAGAAGTATGGAAGACAGAAGGAACGAACCAGTGTCCCCTCTTAATCTATGTTGTCTCCTCCCCACCCATAAGATTTCTCAGTTAGCCAGCCACATGTTACCAAAGGAGTGGAGAAAATGGGCTGGCATGCTCACCCCTATATAGACACATATAGAGTGGTTGAGAGGAACAAAGGATACCAGGCTCACCACACTTTACTACCCAGTATACAACTCAGTCTTCAGAACTCTCTGCTTTGTGCCACCTCTGTGAAAACATACATAGCATCCACTCCCCTACCCCTCACCAAGTGGGCAGATACCAAATTCCTTGTAATCAAGGTACACCTCACCATTACTCCTCGAAATCCCAGGTCTAGCCAAGTATTTAGCTGATGGGCATGACTGAGAACAAATGGAAATGGAAATAGTAGTAGTAACGGGCAAATGTTTTGAAGTCTGCATGCATTATAAATACATACTTTTAACACCCAGAGACCCAGTGTTGTAATATTACAACATCACATTTAAGGCTACAAAATAAACCCTCCCCCATTTTTTTCTTTTTAAAACTTCATGTACATTACTAATAGAACCTATTGTTCAGTTCTGCAACACCATTGGATGGTTGAATGTGTAAATAGGTCTGTTTATCTGGCCATGAAGTCATACAACCCTGTTGCCTGCTTTAGAGTATATCATCTTGTTGTTTTGGATGGGATACATCAGGACTAAAGTAAGTAAAAAGCTTGAAATATTTTTTTATGTGATCATTAATATGTGTAGATCATGCAGATTTTATGACATCATTGAATATACTGATTTTAAGAGATTTAGAGCTGGTTATTTCTATGTTGTAATTTTACAACAGTGGGTCAAAGTGATAGCAAGGTTTTGTCTGCACTCCCCTGAGACCCAGTGTTGTAATATTACAACATCACATTTAAGGCTACAAAATAAACCCTCCCCCATTTTTTTTCTTTTTAAAACTTCATGTACATTACTAATAGAACCTATTGTTCAGTTCTGCAACACCATTGGATGGTTGAATGTGTAAATAGGTCTGTTTATCTGGCCATGAAGTCATACAACCCTGTTGCCTGCTTTGGAGTAATGATGTCCATTCCCTCTGCACACCACTGGAGTACTTTCAGAAGTTTGTGACAGAAGATATGATCAACGCTCTGGCAGATAACACAAATCAGTACAGTTTTCAGAAGAAAGGATCATCTATAAACACAAACACAAAGGAAATAGAGCAGATGATTGGCATGTATCTGAAGATGGGTCTTGTCCAAATGCCTGGAGTCCGTATGTACTGGGAAGCAGACACAAGATACAGTCCTGTCGCTGATGTAATGTCACGAAACAGATTCCAGTCTCTGTTGACATCATTACATTTTGTGAACAATCTAACCGTGTCTGAGATGGAACAAAAAAGTGACAAACTCTGGAAACTCAGACCATGGCTTGATGCTTTCAGAGAGAAATGCCTAAAAGTGGTCCCTGAAGAACATAACTCTGTTGATGAAATGATGATCCCTTTCAGGGGGAAATTCAGCAGCATCAAACAGTACATGCGTGGCAAGCCAAACCCATGGGGGTTCAAGCTGTGGGCAAGGACTGGAATCTCTGGTATACTTTGTGATTTTGATGTGTACCAAGGCAGTGTGAATGGAATACGGGCAAGATCTGAACTTGGACTATCAGGGGATGTTGTGATGAAACTTGCTTCCACACTTCCACATAGTCACAACTACAAGATCTATGCAGACAACTTTTTCACCAGCATCCCATTGATAGTTAGGCTGCTGGATTGTGGAATTCATTACACAGGAACAGCCAGACAAGTGCGCCTTCCAAACTGTAATCTTGAGGATGAGAAAAGCTTGAAGAAAAAGGGAAGAGGAAGCTTTGATGTCAGAGTGGAGTCAAATCACAACATTTGTGCTGTGAAATGGTTTGACAACAGACAGGTTACACTTGTGTCTTCCTTTGCTGGCCCACAACCAGTGGAGAAGATTCAACGCTGGGACAAAACTGCCAAAAGATTTGCGCTAACATGAAATTTTTTGTGCAAAAACACGAAATTTCTTGATTACCGCTGATAGAAATGCCAAAAGGAATGCCACCGAGAGGTTAGAAAAGCAAAAGGGAAATATGAAGAGGGGCTGGCCAGGGAGGCGAAAAACTTCAAGGCATTCTTCAGTTACGTAAAGGGGAAGCGACCAGCGAGAGAGGAGGTGGGGCCGTTGGACGATGGGGATAGGAAGGGAGTGATCAAGGAGGATAAAGAGGTAGCTGAGAGGTTGAACACGTTCTTCTCGTCGGTTTTCACGAGAGAAGACACATCTAATATACCAGACTCAGAGGAGCTCATGAGTGGGGAACAGGCTGAAAAATTAGAACACATAGAGGTAAGTAAGGAGGATGTCCTCAAGCAGATAGATAGGTTAAAATGCGGCAAATCGCCGGGCCCAGACTGGATCCACTCAAGGGTTCTGAAAGAACTAAGACAAGAAATAGCGGGCACAATCCAGCATGTTTGCAACCTATCCTTGAAAACTGGAGAGGTACCAGAGGACTGGAAATTGGCGAATGTCACACCTATCTTCAAGAAGGGATCGAGGGGTGACCCCGGAAACTACAGGCCGGTGAGCCTGACTTCAATTATAGGGAAGATGGTGGAAGCTATGATCAAGGATGGTATTTGCGAGCATATCGAGAGATATGGCCTACTGAGAACAAGCCAGCATGGATTCTGTAAGGGAAGGTCATGCTTAACGAACCTTCTGCACTTCTTTGAGGGAATAAGCAGTCGGGTGGACAATGGGGAACCTATAGACATCATTTACCTTGATTTTCAAAAGGCTTTCGACAAGGTGCCACATGAAAGGCTGCTTAGGAAACTGTGGAACCACGGGGTGGGAGGGGATGTGCACAGATGGATCGAACACTGGTTGTCGGGTAGACTGCAGAGGGTCGGAGTAAAGGGACAATACTCTGACTGGCGGGGAGTCACGAGCGGTGTGCCACAGGGATCGGTGCTGGGGCCGTTACTCTTCAACATATTTATCAATGACCTGGAAAAAGAGGCAAAGTGCGAGGTTATAAAATTTGCAGACGATACCAAACTGTGCGGCAGAGTTAGGTCTAGGGAGGAGTGTGAGGACCTGCAAAGGGACCTGGACAAGCTGGAAGACTGGGCAAACAAATGGCAAATGCGCTTTAACGTGGAAAAATGCAAGGTCATGCATATAGGTAAAAAGAACCCGCTGTTCAAATACAAATTGGGGGGGGCATTATTGGGAGACAGCAGTCTTGAGAGAGACTTGGGTGTGCTGGTAGATGCATCACTGAAGCCATCTGCACAGTGCGCAGCAGCCTCGAAAAAAGGCAACAGAATGCTGGGCATCATAAAGAGGGGCATAACAACCAGGACGCGGGAAGTCATCATGCCATTGTATAGAGCTATGGTGCGTCCACATCTGGAATACTGCGTTCAATACTGGTCGCCGTACCTCAAGAAGGACATGGCAGTGCTTGAGAGAGTCCAAAGGAGAGCAACGAAACTGGTAAGAGGGCTGGAACACTGCCCATATGCCGAGAGGTTGGATAGGCTGGGGCTCTTCTCTCTGGAAAAAAGGAGGCTCAGGGGAGATATGATAGAGACCTTCAAGATCATGAGGGGCATAGAGAGGGTGGATAGGGACAGATTCTTCAGGCTGAAGGGGTCAACAGGCACGAGGGGGCATTCGGAGAAACTGAAGGGAGATAGGTTCAGAACAAATGCAAGGAAGTTTTTCTTCACCCAAAGGGTCGTGGACACTTGGAATGCGCTACCGGAGGAAGTGATCAGGCAGAGTACGGTACAGGGATTCAAACAGGGATTGGACGGATTCCTGAGGGATAGGGGGATCGTGGGATACTGAGAGAGGTGCTGGGATGTAACACAGGTATAGAAAGCAAACCAAGTAATAAGTATAGAAATCCGACCAGGTTGTGCATGTGCAAGACCGGAGGGTTAGGACTTTGATGGGAAGATAAAACTCAATGGGAAACCAAGGTGGCAAGGGGGGCCCCTTCTGGTGTCTCAGACAGGCCGTGACCTGTTCGGGGCCGCCGCGGGAGCGGACTGCTGGGCAAGATGGACCTGAGGTCTGACCCAGCGGAGGCACTGCTTATGTTCTTATGTTCTTAAGTCAATGGGCGCTTCACAGGGAAAAATTTGCGTTTTTATATGATACTCATTTTTTGTATTAAATTGATAATAAAAATTACTTTTTTCTTTATTATACTATTGTTGTTGTGTATATACATAAACTTAGGTGGGTCTTTATAAGCTGTAAAGTACAAATAAACTTTTAATTATTCCTTACATGTGTTCAGAGAGAGAGTGACACTATTGAAATTCTGCTACCTTACAGGCCCAGCGTTGCAATTTTACAACATCCTCCCCAAAAGTTACTAAAATGTCAAAATAAAAAAAAAAAACACTGATTTAGGGATCACAAGCCTCCTATAACAACATGTGAACGTTCAAAAACATTTTTTTACGTTTTTTTCTATATTTGGGTCTCTGGGGGTTAAGGCTGGCCAAAAGCACATCTCTTCAAAAACTGCCCATACCGTGGGTAAATGCATGTAAGAAGCAGATTTTCTAAAATGTATTATGCTATTGTGTTTGTTTAAATATATTTTAACTCTTATTTTCACAAGATTGTAAAGCACTTTGGCTCCATTTAGAACAGAGGTCTCGAACTCAAACCCTTTGCAGGGCCACATTTTGGATTTGTAGGTACTTGAAGGGCCGCAGAAAAAAAATAGTTAATGTCTTATTAAAGAAATGACAATTTTGCATGAGGTAAAACTCTTCATAGTTTATAAATCTTTCCTTTTGGCCAAGACTTAATAATAATATTGTCATTTATAGCTAAAGAGACATATGATCAAGAAACTTTTATTTTACTTTTGTGATTATGATAAACATACCGAGGGCCTCAAAATAGTACCTGGCGGGCTGCGTGTTTGAGACCACTGATTTAGAAGGTAGCATGTAAGTGCTGTTTGTTGTATAAGGGCGAAATTTAAAATCTATGTTGGAATGAGATCCCCCAGCTGCTATTAAACTAAGATGAGTATTACATATTGTTAATAAATTAATGAGTTAAAAAGTATTTCTAAGATATGAAATATTTATTTCAGCTTTAAAAAATGTTTGACCAATGACGATAATGGTGATAAGTCGCTACTGATTGCTCTTCGGCGCGCGTTTTTTTTTCTACAGGCTACAGTTCTTTCTTGTGGTTTGTCTGGACCCCTGATGAAGGTGTGTTTTCTGAAACACGGACCGTGTTGGGTCCCTTGCCTTTTTAGTGTTGTTTTTAACCACTTTTGATTCAATAAACTGAGCCTACATCATTGTACTGGTTCCTGCAGTTTTCCTTTGTTTTGCTTTCGTACCCTTCACTGCAGAAGTTGTTGGTTCCTCTCCTCGATAAGTCTGCAGGTCAAATATCTACTAATGCAGCAGCACCGCCAAGGTCTGAAGTAATTCATTCAGGGTGATGATTAATGAGTGTTTTGTATAAGGGCTGCATGTTGATTAAAATTTGTAATCTTGGTTAATTGCATGATTAAAAGTATGGTGAGGTTCCCTCTGTAGCTCCTTGTGACTCTGGGAGGCAATTTAAACCTCACTCTACTCCGAGCTGAGCAAAGAGCGATTTTTGAGATAAACACTGTCTCTCCCGCTGGCCTGAATTTAGACGTCAATTAAATTCCCTTTTTGTACTCGGCTATTATTTATATTGAACTAGTCTCGTAGCTGTTTAGTTTGATTTACTTTGAAGTTTGTATGCAACTATTATTTCATGAGGGTATTTTAATGTAAATGGACATTTTGAGCTCTTTTCCCTAGAAAAGCGAAGACTTAGAGGGGACATGATAGAGACTTACAAGATCATGAAGGGCATAGAGAAAGTGGAGAGGGACAGATTCTTCAAACGTTCGAAAACTACAAGAACGAGAGGGCATTCGGAAAAATTAAGAGGGGACAGATTCAGAACCAATGCTAGGAAGTTCTTCACCCAAAGGAATGCGCTTCCAGAGGGTGTGATAGGACAGAGTATGATATTGGGGTTCAGGAAGGGATTAGATGATTTCCTGAAGAAAAAGGGGATAGAAGGGTATAGATAGAGGGTGTGATAGGACAGAGTATGATATTGGGGTTCAGGAAGGGATTAGATGATTTCCTGAAGAAAAAGGGGATAGAAGGGTATAGATAGAGGGTGTGATAGGACAGAGTATGATATTGGGGTTCAAGAAGGGATTCGATGATTTCCTGAAGAAAAAGGGGATAGAAGGGTATAGATAGAGGGTGTGATAGGACAGAGTATGATATTGGGGTTCAAGAAGGGATTAGATGATTTCCTGAAGAAAAAGGGGATAGAAGGGTATAGATAGAGGGTGTGATAGGACAGAGTATGATATTGGGGTTCAAGAAGGGATTAGATGATTTCCTGAAGAAAAAGGGGATAGAAGGGTATAGATAGAGGATTACTATACAGGTCCTGGACCTGATGGGCCACCGCGTGAGCGGACTGCTGGGTGTGATGGACCCCTGGTCTGACCCAGCAGAGGCACTGCTTATGTTTTTATGTTTTACAAAGCCGTGCTAGTGGTTTTAGCGCACGCACCGGATTAGCGCATGCTAGCTACAAATCTACCGCCTGCTGAAAAGGAGGCGGTAGCGGCTAGCACGCAAGGCAATTTAGCGCGCGCTATTCCACGCGCTAAGGTCCTAGTGCGGCTTTGTAAAAGGAGCCCTTTACCTACGTATTTCTGTGCAATTTGAATTTGTAAACATTTGGTATTTGCAAGATACAATGCGCCATGTTTTGAAGGCCTTTTGTGTTAATACAATTTGATGTTTTTATATGTTTGCTCTAGATACGGTTTTTGGACCCGATGTTTTCTTTGCTGGGGCCTTGTTTCTTTCTTTTATAAACTCCACGTAGTTTCTTATCTTTTCATCATCACATGGCATCTTTTATTTTATTTTCATCATTACGTTGTAAAACATTCGCACCTTCAAGTTCTGTTGCTAATTTATTCACATTCCATTTCCTACGTTTCAAATTTTATCATCTTATTGTGGGGTCCTTTTATTAAGGCGCGCTAAATGCTAAGGCATCCATTTTATTCTATGGGCTAATCTTTAGCGCACACTAAGTAGTCCTTTTACTAAGGTGCGGTAGCCGATTCAGCGCACCCTAAATGCTAACGCATGCTAACGTGTCCATAGGATATAATGACACAGATTTGGAACTATATGTGGTTTTCAGAATTCCATGAATAATTACTAACTGAACCACTGGAAAGTAATGAAAATGAGACTGGAAATACTTTTTCAGTGATTAAGGTTGCAGGCCTCAGAACTTGGAGCTGTTTTTACCCAATTAGGGTTATTGATCACTGAAAAAAGTATTTCCAATCTCATTTTCATTACCGTATATACTCGAATATAAGTCGATTCAAATATAAGTTGAGACCCCCTTCCCCCCCAAAAGGTGGAAAAACGATTGACTCGAATATAAGTCGGGCGGCTTAATAGTCAAGTGTCCTGCCCTGTCAGGCTCTGCACCCAGCCCCCTTCCCTTTATCCCTCCCCTGTCAGGTATTGAACCTAGCACCCTTCCATCCTCCCCTCCCCTGTCAGGCTCTGCACCCTTCCTTTCTTCCCCTGTCAGACTCTGCCTTCTGTCCCCCCCTCCCCTCCCTGCCTATCTTCATACCTCTGCCGATCTGGTAGTGGTGCAGCAGGTCCTCTGCCAATCGCTGGTGGAGGTGCTGCGGGCAGGAGCAAGCTTTCCAAACTCCTGCCCCGCGGCGCGATCCAATTTCGCCATCTGAGCTGCATGAGTAATAGCGCGATTTGGCGCTGCTTTTCAGCACTGAGCGGCTTCCTTACTGGCTCCCACAAATTCTCACGAGATTCCCATAGTTTATATCCCCATTTCTTATTAACATTTCCATTTTTCATCTATATTTCATTTTATTTTCAGACTTTATTCTAAGGAAGCACTTATTTAATTCATTATTTATTAATTAACTTTTTGTGTACAGTTTCACCCATGTATGATTCACACAAGTTGCAAACATTCTCGTTTCTCAGTACACATATATCATCCACTTTAGTTGTAAACATTCTTGTCACGCAGCGTAAAAAAAAATTTTGCACAGTTTCACTTTGGCCACATTATCCATTTGCACATCCATTTTGGATTGTTTTCCCCACAAAGTCTGTAATCACTACTTTCAGGATGGTTTTCCTTTTTTCCTTTTTACACATTTAGCTCGGTCTGTGAAACCTGTGCCTTTTTCCATTATGGCCCATCTGGCACCCCATAATTTGTCATTTGATTTTGACCTCATAGCCTTAGGTCTGTTTCTAATTTCATCAGTCTTTTCGTGGTGTTTTTCAGACTGCAGTTTGACATGACTGTCAGTTTTACGGCGATTTCAGTAAGTCCTCCCTTTTATTTCATTTGGATCATTTTAAATTAATTAACTTTGCAGCACCAGTTTTGGTCTTTTAATCATATATATTACAGTGTTTTGCATTGGTGATTCGGTTCTCAAATTGGGTTTTAGCCCCTTTATGGTTAATATAGCAAAAATCTCCCTTCAGAATTATATTTTTTAAAGGATTACATTGTTTGTTTCATTCATGCTACGTTTTAATTAATAATTGGTTTTAAATTTGAGTAGGTTATGGGTCACATTGTTTCAATATTTTTTCTATTATTATTATTATTTTTATATCTGCTTGGTATTGGCTTTTATCACCTGATTAGATGTTGTTTATTTAGTCCTTTATTTCAAATGCCATTTTAACCTCTTATTTGCTCCTTTAAGGACATTAAACAGTTTATAGTTTTAGATGTTGACCATTTTTTAGTTGGGCATTTTTTTCATTTTAGATTTTGTTTCTTGTATGCAGCCATTATTTAGTTAATCTCAGGATATTAATACAAAGCTATCATTTTACTGTTAATTTTATCCATATATTTTTTTTATTTTAGCAGCACACTTTTGGATGCTTCAGAGCATGATCAAATTGTGTGGCTTTTAATAATCGGTATGCCTGTTGATTATTTTTTTTCTCTGAGCCATTTCACCTTTTTCCGTCATTATTTTTATGTATTCATCTAAGCCATATTTCACTTGAGCTTAATTCATCTAGGGGTCCTTTTGCTAAGGCGCGCTGACCAACTTAGCTCACCCAAATCGATTTAGCGCGTGCTAAAGATTGGGTCTCACCATTCCTTCACTTGATATTTCTACTGAATATTTCCTGGTGTTTTTCCATCACTATTTCACTATTTTCATCATCATTCCATTTTCACTCATATCTCATACATTTAAGTCTTGTTTAACACATAAATAAATACACATTTTTATAGGTCTCCATAGGAAGGTGACTATAACCAAAACACGGACTGTGTCAGTCCGCACCATAACTTTTGCTGTGTGTTGTATGTACTGACTTTTATTGACTGCATCGCTTTTAATTAATTCAAGAAGTATCATTAAAACTTTTTTACATCAAGAACATCATCTCCACTGTTCCATCTTTGCTTTTGGCTTCCCCTTTGTGTTCTGTGGAAATGTATTGGGCAAGTTATTTATTTTTTTGAAAATGCTTCCATAGCTTTTCAGTGATTTTGGTTACTCTGGCATGTTAGTTGGACCGAGCTTTGTTTTATCCCAGACCTGCCATCTGTGAACTTATATGCTACATTTTTAGTGACCCCTAATGCAGGCGTTCCTCAGACGCCGAAACACAGTGCTGTGTCGGGTTCACAGCTTCTGCTTGTGTCCTTTTATGAAATAAACAAGTTGGTTTTCCATCAGTGATCTTCAGTGGAGTGTTTATTGTCCGTTCCCACTTCCTTTTGTACAAGTTATTTATTACCCAGAGTCACAAGGAGCTGCAGTGGGAAAATAAATAACATACCTTTCATTATGCAATTACAAATTTGAATGAAAACGCAGGCCTAAAAAAAATTAAAGAATAAAAAATAATGAAACATAAAAAATACAAATTAAAGAATCTAAACTAGCATGCAGAATAGCTATAAACAATATGACTAATTTTCACAGCCTACTTTATATGCTTTAGTGTATGATTTTATACCCTTTAAATATAAACTGAACTGCCTAGATGCATTTTGTGCTTAGAGCGGTATAGCACAGTGGTTGCCAACCCTGTCCTGGAGGACCACCAGGCCAATCGGGTTTTCAGGATAGCCCTAATGAATATGCATGAGAGAGATTTGCATATAATGGAAGTGACAGGCATGGGTCGTATCGAGGTGGAAGAGGATATCTTCCGTCTTATGGGACCTTCGTACACCAGAGGGCATCCGCTGAAAATCAGGGGAGGGAAATTTCATGGTGACTCCAGAAAGTATTTCTTCACCGAGAGGGTGGTCGATCATTGGAATGAACTCCCACGGCAGGTGATTGAGGCCAACAGCGTGGCAGATTTCAAAAATAAATGGGATATTCATATGGGATCTCTAATGATGTAAAGGCAGGGGGTGGTGAGCAAAATCAAGGAGAAGGGTCACTAGAGTGGGCAGACTTGATGGGCTTTGGCCCTTTTCTGCCGTCATTTTTCTATGTTTCTATGTTTCTATTCATTAGGGCTAGCCTGAAAACACGATAGGCTTAGTGGTCCTCCAGGACAGGGTTGGGAACCACTGGTATAGAAAGTGGTTAAATAAAAATGTGATGTCATTGAAATTTACTGTAATATTGTAATATATGAATTATCATCATTTTTATGGATGGATGCTGTTTGTGCTTTTTGACATCCCTCCTGTTATGTATTTTGGCTATGTAGAAATCAATGATTGATGCCACAGTAACACTGAGTATTCCATATTTTAAAAATGCTTGCTTTTATGAAAACAGGGTGAAATTATATCATTTCCTTTCCCGTTTTTTCCAGCAGATTTCAATTTTGCAGTAAACGGTGCTGCTGCTGCAACATATAAATTCTCCTTTGCTCTAAATAGCCACGACAGTAAGATTTACCAATGTGTCTCTTTCTTCGTGTGTAGAAATTATCTCCTGGAGTCAGCCAGTTTGCCTATACCTGTGTGCAGGAGCACACAATATGGACTAACCAGCAGTTTTGGGAAACAACCTTTTACAATGATGTACAAAATCAAGTGCGTTCTCTCTATCTCACAGCCAAGGAAGACAATCATGGGACACAACTGAAGCAACAGGTAAGAGGAACACAAGATGTCGATATACAAGTCTAGAAAAATAGTAGCTACTGTGATAAGCCCTGAAAAATTGAACGAGTTTTCTCAAAACTACAAAAAATTAAGAACATAAGAAATGGCTTCGCCGGATCAGATCCTAGGTCATCCAGTCCGGCGACCTGCACTCGCGGAGGCCAAGCCAGGTGTTCCCTGTTGAGAAACCTTGTTTACTCGTATCCCTCAATGTGATTTGCGAGAAGGTGTGCATCCAACTTGCCCTTGAATCCCGGAATGGTGGTCTCCATCACGACCTCCTCCGGGAGTGCGTTCCAAGCGTCCACCACTTGTTGTGCGAAGCAGAATTTCCTGATATTTGTCCTGGGCCTGGTGCCCCTCAGCTTCAATCCATGACCTCTTATAGTTGTCCTTCTAAAGAAAATATATTGAGATGGCTCAAATGAGAAGAGCTTTGCAATGCCAGGCAGAAGGTTTCTGGCTCAGTCTCCAAGTTAGCTCTTCCAGTTCTCGGGTCAAGTGGAGATGCAATAGAAGCATGTAAAACAAGGCACCGGTAAACCAAGAAACCAGCAAGAATGGAGTTGATGAACTGGAAATACACAGGTTTACTTATGACATAAAATGAAATAAGTTAATTTGCACTTAATTAATTAGAAAAGATCTTTACTTTCAATAATTTATAGATAGTGTCAAATAGATCACCATCCCTAGGTCGATAGTGATGGCGGTTAAATTTAAGGGGATTGACTGTCTTGAGAAAAATGTTACAGTGAAACATGTTGTTACAGAGCTATTCCAAAACTGACTACAAATTAAGCTAAGTACAACTATTTATTTAAAAAAATTGGTGTTTAATGACACTATTTATGAAATTATTTACATTAAGGAGATTTTTAAAAATATTTATAAGTATTTATATACACAATATAAGAGTTGATCCTGTGATGAAGCGGCATGTTAATCACTGGGGAAATGATTACCATGACCCCAGTGCGTTGTCTCTGAGGATCGGGAATCCAACGTTGGAGATTGGGTCAGTGATCTATTTGATACTATCTATACATTATATTAAATGAAATAAGAACATAAGAATAGCCTTACTGGGTCAGACCAATGGTCCATCAAGCCCAGTAGGCCATTCTCATGGTGGCCAATCCAGGTCACCAGTACCTGGCCCAAACCCAAAGAGCAGCAACATTCCAGCATCTCAAAGAATAGCAAGATTCCGGAACCCCAATGAGAGCAACATTCCAGAGCTGAGATTGTGATGTCATAATGCCTCAGAGCCAACCTCATCAGTGATGTTACAATGGCTTCATTGTCCTATACTTGGCACACGTAAGAGCATAAGAACAGCCATACTGGGTCAGACCAATGGTCCATCAGGCCCAGTAGCCTGTTCTCTTTGGTGGCCAATGCAGGTCCTTAGTACCTGGCCAAAACCCAAAGAGTAGCAACATTCCACTAAAAACAATATCAACTAGCAATACTATCAAATAGTCCCAAGCTAATGTGAATAATTCCAGAACCAGGGCGTGACATGAGAAGGGAGCCGAGGTCGGCGCGAGCAGCAAGTGGAAGAGGTATAATTTCAGTTTTAGTGTTCCACGCAAAACATTTGCTCCGTTTGGTGTGCCAGAGCTAAAAAGGTTTGCGAGACACTGCCGTACAGTGTTCCCCTTTGAAAACTATCTCCCTGAGGGATTTAGAAATTGTTCCTTCTCTGTACTATTAATGCTGAATTGGAGAAGAGAAGTGTAATAAATGTCACTTTTTTTTCTGCAGGAGAAGACTGTCATGGATCTTGCAGCTGAACAGTTACGTTTGTGGCCAACATTCAGCAAGGAGAAACAGCTGGAACTGATCCAAAGTGAGGAGAGCACTGTGTTCAGTCAGGCAATTCATTTTGCCAACCTTATGGTCTACCTCCTGGTGCCCCTGGACACCAGTAAAAACAAACTATTAAGATCTACAGGAACAACAGACTGGGAGAGTGGAAGCAACAGTATCGTGACCAATAGGTAAACAGATCCTGGCTGGCATACAGTGTGGCTTCTGCTAAATGGCAGTAGAAAATGTTCCTGGAAGGTAGACTGGCTAAACAAAGCCTGGGAGATCTTAATGTGGCCGAAATGAACTGCGTCTGCTTAGCCCTTTTAGGGAAACTCAGACTTAACAAACAGTTAAACCATAGGAGCGTGGCAAAAACTGGGATAAGGTGCGTGAAATAGTCTCCCGGTAGAAGTGGTGGAGAGAAAGACTGTGTCTGAATTTAAGAAAGTGTGTGACAGGCCCCTGGGATCCTTTGGGGAGAGGAGGGAAATTGTGGATGCTGTGTTTGGCCAGACTGGATGGGCCATTTGGCCTTTATCTGCCGTCATGTTTCTATCTTATCAGCGCCTTGCATTTGACTTGCCATTCCTTATCTTTTAATCCCCTGTTTTATCAGTGATGTTTTTATTAAATTTATTGTAAACCACCTAGACATAGGGCTCCTTTTATGAAGGTGTGCTAGGGCTTTAACGCACTACATTGCCGCGCGTGCTAGACTTTTAACGCTAGCATTGAGCTGGTGTTAGTTCTAGAAGCATAGCGTGCGGTGTGACGCGCGGTAATTTCCTGCATATGCTAAAAACTCTAGGGCACCTTAGTAAAAGGAGCTCATAATGATAGGTGGTATATCAAATAAATAAACAAACTTGAAACTTATGTTTCTTCCTGTTATTTTCAGTCAGATCCTTCTTCCATTTTCTGAAGGATTCTTTTAGCTCTAATAGCTTTCTTCACCTCACTCATTATCCACACTGGTTGCCTTGACATGCTTTGTTTCTGTGACTTCTTTTTCTATCTGTGTACTATAGAAACATAGCTTGCCAAGTTCAGTAGCTGATTGCTCTAAGAAATCTCTAACTCGTATGCAGGGAGAAGCTGCTGCAAAGGTGTTATATTTATCATACATGTCTCTCCCTTCTGCGTTTAGCATTGCAGGCAGCGTTGCAGAAAGCTATGACACTGAAAGTGGGTTTGAAGACTCTGAAAACACCGACATTGCAAATTCAGTCGTGCGCTTCATCACACGATTTATTGACAAGGTTTGCACAGAGAGTGGAGTAACTCAGGATCACATCAAGAGCCTTCATTGTATGATACCAGGTATAATTCAGCACCTGGCTCTACTCAGCTGTTTTGTATTTTTTTTTTTAAACTATGCTGTTTTATTTGCTTATGTGTGTGCCTCTTTCTTCTATTAAAAAAGCATTGCTGAAATTAATTTTGAATAATTCAGCTGGTGGGTAAACAGTCGTAAAAATCTCCCTTGTGAAGTGGTTCTTCCTTTGTATTGCATTGTGGGTGATCCAGATTTGAATTTCAGGGTCAGAGGTTGATTAGACCTGGAAAGGCTGTGAAGATATTGCACTCATGCTTCTAGAACAGGGGTTCTTAACCCAGTCCTCAGTAGACATTTACCCAGTCAGATTTTCAGGATTTCCTCAATGAATATGTATGACACAAATCTGCACATAATAAACTAAAACTAAACTAAAACTTAGTTTTATAGACCGAGTCATCAACCAAGAGAAGCTCGACTCGGTTTACAATAATGTAAAACATAATACACAAATTTGACAAGAAAAAGTAGACTGAAATAGTTAATTTCCAAAATGTTTAGCAAACAAAAAAATTTTCAGAACTTTCCGGAATAAAGCAAAAGAACCTAAACTTCTTAATGTAAGTGGTAAAGCATTCCAGAATTCGATTAATTTAAAAGCAAAATAATAACTAAATCTCTTAAAGGTTCTGTTTTTACCACTGAGAGAGGGAAATGTAAGTTTTAATTTTTGAGAACTTCTGGCGAGATGAGATCTATGAACATTCCAGTCTAAAGGAATCAAAGTAGCGAAAATGCCAAATAGGATCTTAAATGCAATACAAAAGCACTTAAATTGAATTCTGAGATACACTGGAAGCCAATGTAATTCTTTGAGCAGAGGGGTTACGTGATCAAATTTACTCCTACCGAAGATAAGTTTACCTGCAGTGTTCTGTATTAATTGAAGTTTCTGCAGACTGATCTTTGAAAGACCCAAATATACTGAATTGCAGTAATCCAGCCTTGACAAAATGATTGATTGAACCAGTACAGAGAAGTGTTGTTGGTAAAAAAGTGCTCTCACTCTTCTCAGAGCGTGCAAATCTAGCTTATGCATATTCATTGAGAATATCCTGAAAAATCTGACTGGCTAGGTGTGTCCTGAGGACTAAGTTGAGAGCCACTATAGGAAGAAAGATAGCGGTTTCTATAGGGGTAGTTCCTGATGCTGTGGATACTTTTGCAGAAGGTGCTATTTCAGTCCTAAGACTAATGAGAGTCCCTAAGCTGCCTAGCAATGCCTTCTGGGAAAACAAAACAATAAAAATACAGTAAAATTTTGGATTGCAAATAACTTGGTTTGCAAGTGTTTTGCAAGACAAGCAAAACATTTTATTAAATTTTAACTTGATATACAAGCAATGTCTTGAAATACAAGCAGTGTCTTGCAATACAAATACATACAGTATACACACATCACAACTGAGCCGATGGTTCTTCTCTCTCTGACACTGTAAGAGTGTAGTGACTTTTCTAAACTAGCAAAGTCTTGCAATACGAGTACATACAGTATATACGTGTCACATCATCACAATTCACAGGCAGCAAAGCTGGACCCCTCCATCTCCAACCTGTTGACAACTACAATTGACTTTAAGTCATTCCGAAAAGAAATCAAAACTCTGCTATTCAAAAAAACAATACAGCCTTCTTATTCCCCCCCCTCGCATCCTCCCCCCTCCATGCAAATTTCCAGTTGACCTCCTACCCCTCTACTAATATCTCCCCAATGACCCTATCAAGTAACCAACCCTGAACTACATCTTCCTTACTATTAATCCTCAATTCTCCTCCCTTCCTCAATTTCTTCCCTCTGCCTCTATTATTTAAAGTCCCCTAAATTGTAACTCCCTGTGCCTCTACTATGTAACCATCCCCTAAATTGTAACTTCCTGGAAATGTCCAGCTATCTTCTACTGTAATCTGCTTAGAACTGCAAGGTACAGGTGGAATAGAAGTCACTAATGTAATGTAATGTAATGTAATTGAGCCAATGGTTCTCTCAGGAGTGTAGTGACTATTCTAAATGAGCGAGGTCTTGCAATACAAGTACGTATAGTATTTTGTATTAAAGTTTTTGGGTTGTGGACCGAATTGTCTGAGTTTCCATTATTTCCTATGGGGAAATTCGCTTTGATATACGAGTGCTTTGGATTACAAGCATGCTTCTGGAACAAATTATGCTTGCAAACCAAGGTTTGACTGTAGATGAAAGAATAGATGGAAAAAGTGGCTTCTGGGTTGGGGGAAGGGGAGGGAAGAGGCTTACTAAAGGGATGTGGAGGTTTTGAATATCATTCCACCACTGGAAGCAGTACCTAGAGAATGACACGGGGACGAACTGAATTTCTCTGTCCAATCCCCATGAGATTTGTTACTGTCCCTGTTCCATTCCTGTAAGCTCTGCCTTAACCTCACAAGCCTTGACCACTTATGATTTTAAAGTGTTTGAGGCTTGTGCAGATGAGGACTAAGGAATCTGGGCTCCTTCCAACTATTCCGAAAGCATCTAAAAACTAGGCTATTCACAAAAATGTAAGGTTCTCTTCCCCCCTATACTCAACCTCCAACCCCATTATGCTGTTCCTTCCTTATATTAAGCTTTTGTAAACCATGCTGAGCTCTATAATTATGGAGAGGATGCGGTATATAAACGTAAGGTTTAGTTTAGTTTAGTTTAGGACAGAGCTTAAGCATTGGTGGAATGAGGCATTATGACATCACAATCTGAGCTCTAGAATGTTGCTACTTATGACTTTAAAGGGTTTGAGGCTTGTGCAGATAAGGACAGAGCTTAGGCATTGGTGGGATGAGGCATTATGACATCACAATCTGAGCTCTAGAATGTTGCTACTTAGGATTTTAAAGGGTTTGAGACTTGTGCAAATGAGGACAGAGCTTGCAGGAATGGGACAGGGACAGGAAAATAACTCTGGACAGGAAAATGAGTACCACACTCCACTCAGTTTGGATTGACCACCTTTCTCTTTACTCTTTCTGAACATCTAATCAGATATTTTAACTATTTTAAGGCATTGTTGCTATGCACATTGAGACCTTAGAAGCAGTTCACCGGGAGAGCAGAAGGCTACCACCGATAAAGAAGGTATGGGATCTCTTAGAGAGAGAAAAAAATAATGGTTAGATATAGGCAGACTGGATGGGCCATTTGGCCTTTATCTGCCATCATGTTTCTATGTTATTTTGATGATGTATTAATTCATAGGATTTGTTGGATCCAGCCTTTTATTATTATTACAGTTATGTCAAATGAGAATTTTCAGCATTGGTGATGTTTTCCCAGTGCCAAGAACGAAAGTTTGGCTGTATTCTCACTGAAGATAAGCTGGAGAAAGTAGAATCAAATCTCCAGACAAAATGAAACTGATGCTTAGCTTTATCAGTATACTGCAAAAATCGATTCTTCCTTTTCAGTATATTATATGTACATTCTAGGTTTTTCATACTTAATCGGCCAGTTTTGAAACATTTTTTTTTTAAATAAATTTGCAAATGTTTTCCCTTCCTAACTATGTTCAGCCCAAGATCCTGCGGCCTGCGCTGCTGCCGGGTGAAGAGTTTGTGTGTGAAGCGTTGCGTGTGCTGCTTGATCCCGATGGCAGAGAGGAGGCAACAGGGGGAATGCTTGGAGGTCCCCATATTCTTCCTGCAGAAGGAGCATTATTCCTGACGACGTATAGAATCATATTTAAAGGCACACCTCATGATCCCCTAGGTATGACTTTCTTATTTTATTTTATTTTATTTTATTTAATGCAGAGTTTATATATCACGAAATCATCACACTGGCTTCGAAGCGGTTTATAAGAAAACAAATAAAAACTAGATTTATACAAAAGCCAAAAATCGGTTCATAGACAACACCGCGAAAGACAAAGGCGCGCGCCGACAACTGAGCGCAAGACGGAGGTGCGCGCCGAAGAAAATTACTGTTTTTAGGGGCACCGACGGGGGGTTTTGTTGGGGAGCCCCCCCCCAGTTTACTTAATAGAGATCGCACCGGCGTTGTTGGGGGTTTGGGGGGTTGTAACCCCCCACATTTTACTGTAAACTTAATTTTTTCCCTAAAAACAGGGAAAAAGTGAAGTTTTCAGTAAAATGTGGGGGGTTACAACCCCCAAACCCCCCACAATGCCTCCACAACGCAGCGCGATCTCTATTAAGTAAAGTGGCCCACACACTCCCGTCGGAGCCCTAAAAACAGTAATTTTCTGCGGCGCGCACCTCCGCACTGCGCTCAATTGTCTGCGCGCGCCTTTGTCCCGGCGCGCTTTTGACCTACCACCCAATGGGCTCACAAACTAACTACAATACCTATGAAAAGGAATGAACAAACAATTATCATCATGCATAACAGACATAGATGAAGGAAGGAAGAGGGAATCCAGTAAAAAACAAAACAGAGAAAAACTCCATGAAGCAAAGTTACTGAACAGATAGGTATTTGACAGATAGGTAAGTTTTAAATAGCTTTCTAAAGGTGAGATAATTAAGGCCTAGATTCACTAAAATCAGCGATCGTCGCTAAACCGGTTTTCACAGGTTTAGCAACGATCACTGCTAACCTACTTGATTCCCAAACGGCCCACTGCTTGTTTTTCCCATCGATCGCCCATTTTCTGATCCTGCCGTGCAAATCAGTTAAAAAAAAAAAACCCTTGCAAAATAGCCAAGCGATTGATTCACATACATTGCAAGGGCTATTTAGCATCGGGTTTTACCAATCCTAAAACCCGATTGCTGTAGATCTGTCAGTAACTGTGTTACTGACAGGTCTGCCCGGGATTTTTCATTTTATTTGCAATGGCATAGATATTTTGCATGTATTACCCAATAAAAATAAAGAAAAAAAGCCTCCCGACAGCAGCCCCTCCCTCCCTCCCTGAACCAGAAATAAATGGCAGGAGGGATGCCCACTCCCTCCTGCCCCCAGACGCTCCCCCCCGACTCTCCACCGTCCACGCCAAACTTAAATATGGCTGGAAGGATGCCCAATCCCTCCTGCCACCAGACGTTCCCCCCAATGCTCCACCCCCCCCCTCTTTAAGTCAGGAGCAGTTTTTCTTTACCCAGCGTGTGGTGGACACCTGGAATGCGCTTCCAGAGGGCGTAATAGGGCAGAGCATAGTACTGAGGTTCAAGAAAGGATTGGATAATTTCCTGCTGGAAAAAGGGATAGAGGGGTATAGATAGAGGGCTACTGCACAGGTCCTGGACCTGTTGGGCCACTGCGTGGGCGGACTGCTGGGCACGATAGACCTCAGGTCTGACCCAGTGGAGGCATTGCTTATGTTCTTATGTTCCTGCTCCTCCACCGGCCACTGTCTGCAGTGAGGGCCTTAGGCCCCTCCCTGGTGTAGCATCTGATGCACGGGGAGGGGCCTAAGGCCCTGATTGGCTCAGATGCCTCAAGCCCCTCCCCTTGGGTGGGGACTTAGGCGTCTGAGCCAATCAGGGACTCCCTTAGGCTTCTCACAAGGGGGAAGAGCCTAAGCCTAAAGCTCCTCACATTTAGGCACCCATACTTACATCAGCAGTATAGCTGCCATAAGTGTAGGCACCTTAATGCAACAGGGACATATGTACGTCCCCCTTGTAAATATAATAATTTTAATAATAATAATTTATTTCTTATATACCGCTATACCATAAGTTCAAAGCGGTTTACAACAAGATACATACAGTGAGCATGTGAAGTGAGGAGAAAAAACAGCTTGAACTGGGATACAAGATACAAATGGAAGAGAACCAAGTTGTTTTGAATCTAAAGATGTGAATAGTCGAAGACTGATACAGGGAAAAACGATTTGGGTTAGAATACAATTACTAAAGGAAAGAGCATGAGTAATCTAAAATCTAGGGAGAAGGGGATTGAGTTGTATATTTACAGAATAATGTGTATACAGTATACTGGCATATATGTATGTAGAAACATAGAAGATGATGGCAGATAAGGGCCATAGCCCATCAGGTCTGCCCACTCTACTGACCCACCCCCAAGTCTACTATCCTAGGGATCCCACTCCTGGTGACAGATTCCCTTGGCTTAACCCTCTAAGGGATCCCACATGGGCATCCCATTTGCTCTTAAATTCTTGCACGCTGTTTGCCTCGATCACCTGCACCGGGAGCTCGTTCCAAGGATCAACCACTCTTGGTGAAGAAATATTTCCTGGTGTTGCCATGAAATTTCCCGCCCCTGAGTTTGAGCGGATGCCCTCTTGTGGCTGAGGATCCTTTGAGAAAGAGAATCTCTTCTTCCATCTCAATACGGCTGGTAATATACTTAAACGTCTCGATCATGTCTCCTCTCTCCCTACGTTCCTCGAGTGAGTACAGCCGCAAATTTTTCAGCCTTTCCTCGTACGATAGCTCCTTGAGCCCTGAGACCATCCTGGTGGCCATCCGTTGCACAGACTCTACTCTCAGCACATCTTTTCGGTAGTGTGGCCTCCAGAATTGCACACAGTATTCCAAATGAGGCCTCACCATGGTTCTGTATAATGGCATTATGACTTCAGGCTTCCGGCTGACGAAACTCCTGCGGATGCAACCTAACAACTGTCTTGCCTTAGATGAAGCCTTCTCCACATGATCAGCAGTTTTCATGTCTGCGCTGATGATCACTCCAAGTCTCGTTCTGTTGGAGTTCTAGCTAAGGTCTCACCATTCAAGGTGTAAATTCTGCACGGATTTCTGCTGCCGAGGTGCATGATCTTGCATTTCTTAGCGTTGAAGCCCAGCTGCCAGGTCGAGGACCAAAGCTCCAACAAATGTAGGTCCTGTGTCATACTATCGGGTGAATTGCCATCTCTCACTATATTGCATAGTTTGGCGTCGTCAGCGAATAACGTTACCTTACCTTGAAGCCCCTGAGTTAGGTCCCCTCTGAATATGTTGAAAAGGAGCGGGCCCAAGACTGAGCCTTGCGGTAAGTGTACCTCTAAGTGTGTATATACTAGTGTGTGATAGAATCGCCCTTTACATGTGCCAGGGTAATAAAACAGGAGCATTACCGCTGGATTCATCATTTAAAATTAGATGGTGGGAGGACATTGCCTGTTGCCACTGATTTAGCTTTCTGCTACACAATTTGTTGCCTGATTAAGTAGGTAATGGAAATAATAAATATTCTACAAAGCAGACGCTTTCATTTGAAATTCGTGCCTTGGCTCCTTTTAGACAGATACATCGCAATACGTGATAAATGTGATTTAGAATTGAAGGTCATGATTCCCTTTATTTTTTGTTAAAAAATAATCTTAATACAAATAAACTGTCATTAAGTTATCTATAGTATGCAACAGAATGACAAATTAACTGTTATTAGAAAAAGACTCATTCCTGGATATAAGCCCAAAAAGCCCCTTTTTTTCATCCTATAATGATAAAATGGGAGAAAATAAATGTGCCTTATAAACAGTGTATTACTGCAAGAAAGTTAATGAGAAAATGTTTTAGGAATGATCTACTGCATATTTTATTTATCTTGCTTGTGTGGTGAATTTGTTCTTAGTCTTCAGCATGTTTACTTGGTGTGTTCAAAATATGTCTTTGTCGCCCGTCTGTTTAGGCTGCATGAAAACAATTTGTAGACCCCCATGAGAAATGACCTCTATTTCAACCGTGCTACGGCCACTGTCTGCCTGCCAATTGAGTTGATTAAGAAATAAAAAGGTTACATTTAAAAGAACCTTCTCTGTATGATATGGTGTGGGTTTTTTTATTATCGTATTTAAACAATAAATCACATTTACTTGTACCTACAATACAAAGCCAAACAACCATCACAATAAAAAAAAAGTGTTCAAGCAATTTGAACTTCAGGTGGTTCAGTTTTTCAATATACCTTTACCACACACACTATATCATTCCCTGTCTAAGTATCTGCAATCCTACAGATGGGCCAGGGTCCCCCGTGGTGTTCCTTCTCTTAGGCAATTAAAGCTGATTAGAAACAGCAACTCCCTCTTTTCATTCCTTCCCCCCTCCCCCCAATAATGCTCAGTTACAACTGCAGGCTCTGTATGGAAGTCTGTCCCATATTGGTAATATCATGCAGTATTTAAAAATCAGTAGTACTCATTCCTATGTTACTGAACATTCTTAATGCCAAGACATTACACATTAGACGACTCTACCTCTCCCTAGCATTTCTCATATCTCCTTAGAGTAAGCTGTGTTCAGAACCATATCATAAATAATGTAATTTCTGATGTAGCCAGTGTGGAGCAATCAAAGCCAGTGGATTAACACAGCTCCTTCCAAATGTGCAAGGGATCTGCTTATGGGGCCCTTTTACTAAGCTGTGTTAGGTGCTAACACATGTCTAATGTATGTCATGGAATCGCTCAGGCATCCTGTAATAACTGCCAAATGTGTGTGCACTAACTGCATGGTAAAAAAAATTTATGTGAGGATATGTGTCAGTGGATGGAGAGTGGGCATTCCTGTGATAGTCAATGCATCTACATTGGCACCATGTAAGATATATTTATAGCTAGAACATAAGAATAACCTTACTGGGTCAGACCAATGGTCCATTTAAGCCAGTATCACATCTTTACGGTGGCCAATCCAGGTCACAAGTACCTGACAAAAAACCAAAAAGTAGCAACATTCCATGCTACCAATCCAGGGCAAGCAGTGGCTTACCCCATGTCCATGTCAATAGCTGACTATGGACTTTTCCTCCATGAACTTGTCCAAACCTTTTTTAAAACAAGCTACATTAACCACTCTCAACACATCAGGGACTTCCTTAGACTCCTCCCTAAGGAAGTCCCTGATTGGCTGAGGTGCCTCAGGCTCCTCAGCCAATCAGAGCCTTAAGCCCCTCCCTGTACATCAGATGATGCATTGGGGTGTGGCCTAAGGCCGTCATTGCTGTGCAGGAGGTTGGAGGAACAGGAGGGACCAAGCACCCCTCCTGCTCCCAACGATTTTCAAGGTACGGGGAGGGGGTGAGCCCGGCCCGGCCAGCCGGCCGGCCTAGCTTAAGCTACAGGGAGGGAGGTGGGCCGTACTGGGGGCATCGGCGCTGGGGGGGGCATTAGTGCAGGGAGGAGCATTTTTTAGGGGTTTGGGGAGGGAGGAGGCACTTCGGGGGGGGGGGCTTTTTTATTATTTTTTTTTAACCGAGCAGTTATTTTGCATGTATAATACACACAAACTATCTGCCCGACTAAAAAAGCCGGCAGAAGCCCTGACAGCAGTGATTCAAAAAGTAGTTTTTTCTGTTTCCTGTGAAAAAACTACTTTTTGAATCAGGATATTCACAGCATTGAACTTTTCCAGCTATTTAGCGGGTTCTCTGAGGAAGCCATAGCGGCGAAACGCGTCAGGACCCAGCTGAACACTTGCTGTTGATATTTTTCAAGCTAAGTCTATTTTTGAGATTATCAATTTGAAGTTTATTTACTATTGGACATTACGCTTCTTTATGGACTAATTCAATCATGAACAAGGCTTTAACAATACTTTAAATTACCTTTAACCACAAAATGGTGCAATGATAGATACCATAAGAATCTCTACAGGGGCTTGTCCCCATATTGAGTTCTTACAATCCATCTTTGGAGTCTGAGCACTACTCTAGGTTAAAAGCATTTAAAGTAGCTTAATTGGTTCCTTTACCAGTGTCAGGATATCATTGACCTTTAGGAACTTCCTTCTTATATCTCCCCAGTCGTTTATATTGTGAACACTTTACCATATGTGCATATATATATATATATCATTTATTTCAGACCTGCATGTGTTAAAGCCCTGTATTTTCTTATGTGACAGTTGGAGAGCAAACAGTGATTCGTAGCTTCCCCATTGCATCTATTACTAAAGAGAAGAAGATTACCCTGCAGAATCACCTTCAGCAAAACATGCAGGAGGGTCTCCAGATCCGCTCAGCTACTTTCCAGGTAATCTGTCATACAAGATGTTAAGTATTCAGCACCACATTCTCTAATACCTTCTGTACAGATGGATTGGATATTTTAAAAAGACAGGGATGCAAAGTTTAGTCCTAGGTCTCCATGACTACTGCAACATCCTCCATCTCCACTGCCCCGCAACAATGATAAAACGACTACAAACAGTACAAAACACAGCCCTGAGACTAATCTATTCACTAAGAAAACACAACCACATCACCGAGGCAGACCTCGACTCACACTGGCTCCCAATTCAAGCAAAAATACTATTTAAATTCTACTGTCTATTATTTAAATCCATAAATGGCGACAGCCCAGCCTACTTGAACAACCGCCTAATCCAAACTATCACAACCAGACACAGGAGAACCCAGACACCATTCACATCAAACGGAAAAAACTGTACGATGGCCTTCTAGCCACACAGGCAGCAAAACTAGACCACCAACTCTCTAATCTACTAATCGCGATCCCAGACTACAAAACTTTCAGAAAAGAAATTAAAACCCTGCTATTCAAAAAATCCATGAAGACTAACTAACACCGTATGAAACATTTCAATCCTCTGAAGCAACCCGCTCTACTCTGTAACACCTCTGGGCATGTCCAGAAATCCTCTTCTGAAATCCGCCTTGAACCACAAGGTAATGGCGGAATAAAAATCAGTAATGTAATGTAATATCTGTTATACTGTGAATATCAAAAGTCTGTAGACGCACTAGTTCAAGATGTCCATCTTTTATTACCTTATTTTCATTTGAGAATAAGACAAAACAGCTACATATTTTAGTGATTACTATAGGAGACCCTACAGTAACTGAGAGAGTAAAATTTTCTCAGTATGTTGTTCCGACAAATATCTAAGCAGCCTGGTTTCACTTAGCAGGAATTCCAGAAATTCCATAAGTGGAGCTGCGTCAACATTGAAATTTACATTAGAATTAAAAATTAATATGGCTTTATTATAAAACTGATGATATTATGAAGTTCCTGTAATCATTGGCATACAGTAATACTTTTATTTTCTTGCACTTTAGAAACAGCTCGTTTAAAAACAAACATTAAAATCAAATATTTCCATTTGCTTTGGCCCCTTGGTTCTCTCTTTCTGCCCTTTTTTTGACAATCAATTCTGCTTAAATTCTTTAGGTTTTTTTTTGTGTGTTTTTTCTACAGTTAATTAAAGTAGCATTTGATGAGGAAGTCAGTCCAGAAATGGTGGATGTCTTTAAGAAGCAGCTAATGAAGTTCCGTTATCCCCTGTCCATCTTCAGCACTTTTGCCTTTGCCGCCGGGCAGAGTGCACCACCTCTAATCTTACCAAAGCAAAAAGAAAAAAACACTTCCTTCCGGTAAGAGCAGAAAAAAAAGGCTTGTTTCACCCTTTCCAGGTGCTTTTTTTTTTCCAGGTTTGCATCATATTTAAGAGATTGTTCTCTAAAACATTTAGATCAGACAGGTGCAGTGGAACCAGACCAAACAAATCTGTCAGTAGGAATCAAATTTCCAAGATGTCTTCTTGGAGCAGTCTTTTGGTTATAGTATGTTAGAAACTTGTGGAAGTTAGTTTTAAAAAAATGAATATTATATATTAAATTCTCAAGGGCAGGTTCATAATTTAGTTTGGGCAGCCACTGTTTCCTCTAAACTGGCCAAAAATCCTCCAACTGCATTGCTGCAAGTGTGTGTGTGTGTGTGGCGGGAGGGGAAGGGGGGCAGTGCTTCAGTATTATGTCTTCCATAATTAGATACAGGCAGGTTCCCTGGAGTCCTGCAGAGTTTGTCTTTCTCTATTGAAAATGTGATAGTGAAACAGCACCCTCTATTGGCAGGGCTAATACATAGAGAACTCCCACTCAGAGGAAATAGTGTTTGGCACAACTTTGTTTTTCAAGAGATTGAAGTTTAAGCTTCCTGTGTAGCACTGGCAGGGAGTAATCATTTCACAGTGGTTGGAGGGAAGGGTGAAGATTGCTACGGCTAAAGCAGTCCCAAATGACCATAATTTAGACTGAACTCTCAGCCTCAGAGGGGGTTTTATTTCTAAATTTCAGGGACTATTTTGGTACTTGGAAAAACACATGAGTAAAAACGAGGTAACCATAGCAATGGAATGAGCTTACAAATGTCATTGTTGACATTGCAGTGGAAGATTGGAGACGTGTTCTCAAAAGCATGGCGTCTGTATTACAAGACACGGCACATCTCTGGAGAGTTAAGAAATGGAGTGTGTGTACTTGGATTCAGAGGGCTAAGATTATCTTGGCTGTTTTCTATTGAATATGAACATTGAAATGCATAGTTTGATGTTAGTGAAGTTTGTTAAGGTTACATCTCTGAAGATATGTTCAATAAAAATGATTTTACCAAAGAAAAAAAAAATGAACTGAATGATTAAAACTGCTAGGGGAATGGATGCAGGAATTAGTTCTTGGCCACACAATAAGAACATAAGAAGTGCTGCTGCTGGGTCAGACCAGTGGTCCATCATGCCCAGCAGTCCGCTCACGCAGCGGCCCTTTTGGTCTTACAATAACTGTACAGCTTGGAATGGGGAAGGAATGGCCATGGAGTGCGCTTTGCAGTTAATGCACAATAACTTCCTGTTTGCTGTTAACTGCAGCAGATAGCACAGATCACAAAACGCCAACTCAGTAGGTCGCATTCAGAAAATTTATCCTGCATGTAACATGAAGTAAATGAATTTTCTCTGTGTTAAGTGTATTGACAGATCCTAAGAACATCAGCAATAGTTATCGCAGAGATTTTGCAGTTACCACACAGTAACTGTAGTAAAAGGGCTCATTCTGGTTTATCTTCGTTTCTGAATTTAGGACCCTCTCAAAAAGCATTGTGAAAGGAGCAAAGCGAGCAGGAAAAATGACAATTGGCCGTCAGTATGCACCAAAGAAGAAGACCAGCACGATAGTGGAGGAAAGGGGAAGTCGAGCAGGCTGGAATGAAGACGACGATATATCTGGTACAAAGGAAAAACTGTTTTTCACTTTTCTTTTATAATTTTGAATCCGTATTGGGGGGGAGGGGGTTAACCAGCTGCTTCTTCACGCTTTCTGACTCAATCAGAGCTGGTCCATATTTCGGCTGTGGTGTTTTTTTCACAACTAGACCACTTATTGCCAGGGCCCCCAGTACACATATACCTTGAGTGTGACCACTGGGTGTCACCATTTCACAATAGCTGGTCCTACTGTGTGTTTGAGATGAGCTAGCTAAATTAAAGGTAGACAAAGCGATGGGACCGGATGGTGTATGTCCAAGGGTGCTGAAGGAACTTAGGGAAGTTCTGGTAGCTCCGCTGACTGACCTTTTCAATGAGTCTCTAGAGTCGGGAGTGGTACCAAAGGACTGGAGAAGGGCGGATATGGTCCCTCTCCACAAAAGGAGAAGTAAGGAAGAAGTAGGGAATTACAGACCAGTAAATGTCTGACTTCTGTGGTTAGCAAATTAATGGAAATGCGTTTAAAACATAGAATGGTGAAATTTCTGGAATCCGGTGGATTACAGGACCATAGGCAACATGGATTCACAAGAGCAGTGCTTCCCAAACCCTGTCCTGGGGGACCCCCAGCCAGTCGGGTTTTCAAAATATCCCCAATGAATATGCATGAGAGAGATTTGCATATAATGGAAGTGACAGGTATGCAAATCTCTCTCATGCATATGCATTTGGGATATCTTGAAAATCCGACTGGCTGGGGATCCCCCAGGACAGGGTTTGGGAACCACTGCACTAGAGGTAGGTCTTGTCAAACAAATCTGATCAATTTCTTTGACTGGGTGACCAGAGAATTGGATAGAGGGAGTGCGCTAGGTGTGGTGTATTTAGATTTTAGCAAAAATGTCTAATAAATAAACTGCGTTCTCTCAGAATGGGCCCCCAAAGTGATGGGCTGAGTCAGGAGCTGATTGAGTGGAAGATGACAGAGAGTAATGGTCGATGGAGATCACTCTGAGGAAAGGGATGTTTACCAGTGGTATGCCTCAAGGTTCTGCTCTTGGGCCTGTTCTTTTTAACATTTTCATAAGTGATACTGCTTAAGGGCTATCTGGTAAGATTTGCCTATTTGCAAATGATACCAAAATCTGCAATAAAATAGACACCCTGCATGGTATGAATTACATGAAGAAAGACCTAGCAAAGCTTGAAGAATGGTCTGAAATCTGGCAGCTAAAATTTAATGCTAAGAAATGCAAGCTCATGCATTTGGACTGCAAAAATCCAAAGGAACGGTACAGTTTAGGGGTGAAGAACTTATGTGCACGACAGAAGAGTGGGACTTGGTGTGACTGTATTTGATGATCTTAAGGTGGCCAAACAGGTTGAAAAGGTGATGGCGAAAGCTAGAAGGATGCTAGGGTGCATAGGGAGAGGCATGGTCAGTAGGAAAAAAGGAGGTTTAGAATATTGTGTACAATTCTGGAGGCTGTACCTTCAGAAAGATATAAAAAGGATTGCGTCGGTCCAGAGGAAGGCTACTAAAATGGTATGTGGTCTTCATCATAAGGCATATGGGGCCACTTAAAGATCTCAATATGTATAGTATACTTTGGAGGAAAGGCGGGAGAAGGGAGATATGATAGAAACGTTTAAATAGCATAAAACAATAATTTGTTGCTTGCCAGCGGTGGGGTTACCCACAAGAAACCAGCATTAACTGGAAACATGGAGAAAAAGCCTCAAGTTGTTATAGAGACGGCAATCAACATTGACTTTTATCACTGGCAAAAAAGCTCCACAACTTTCTAATAAGGATTAAGCCCACTATGGTGCATAGGGTATAACAAAAAAGGGGGGGAAAATTGACTTAGTTTATGAGCGGAAGCTCCAATTACATTTCAGCGCTGTGCTCAAATCTCGGCACTTCCAGCGTTGTTTTTCTAATATAAGATGATGAACGCCACTCAAAACCAGTGCAATTCGGCGAAACAACTCCACTCGCTGAAGATTTCAAGCCTCCGAGAAGGCCCTTATTTCACCCTATCACAGCTGCATCAGTGAAATTTCTATAAAATATTTAAATTTCCAAGCTACCACTGTCATGCACTGCAACCCCACCGCTGGCTAGCAACAAATTATTGCTTTATACTATTTATAGTGTTGCTAACTTACTAGAACTTGAGAAACGTTAAAATCCCTACATGATGTAAATGCGAACAAACTGAGTTTCTTTCATTTGAAAAGAAGCTCTGGAATGAGAGGGCAAAGGATGACGTTAAGAGGTGATAGGCTCCGGAGTAATCTAAGGAAATACTTTTTTACAGAAAGGGTGGTAGATGCGTGGAACAGTCTCCCAGAAGAGGTGGTGGAGACGGAGACTGTGTCTGAATTCAAGAAAGCATGGGAGAGGCACATGGGATCTCTTAGAGAGAGGAAGAGATAATAGTTACTGTGGATGGACAGACTGGATGGGCCATTTGACCTTTTTCTGCCATCATGTTTCTATGTTTCTAATATTGCTCTTTTGAAGATGGTAGGCATGGGGAAGGAAGGAAGGAAAGATACCCTGTGTGGAAGAAGTGAGCAACCAAACAAGAAGAGTTTTCATTTCCACTTCCTCTTGTTACCCCTCCTTAAATTACCAGCTTCGTGGTCTTCAGTGATTAACTCTGTTAAAAGATGGATACCTCCACATGGGACTGAGCAGTAGGCTGAGAAGCAGGGAAGTCAGGGTTCAAATCCCCCTGATGGTCCTTGGGCAAGTCACTTAACCTTCCACTGTCATAAGTACAAACACACCCCCTTTTACAAAGCCGTGCTAGCAGCTACTGTGCAGCAAAAGCCCCGAAGCCCTTTAAATCCTTATGGGCTTCGGGACAGTTACTGCAGTGGCCTATGCTATCAGGCTTTGTAAAAGAGGAGGGTTAGTTTGTATGTCCTCTGGGGGGACACAAGAAAAGCCACTGTACCTGAATTGAGTTCTCCTGCAAAAGGCATTCGCTAAATCCAAATCTGTAATGAGCGGGCCTGGCTTAATTAACCCTGAGCCAGCATGAGAACAGATCAACTAATGATTGCTGTAAATTAGATCGTGAACAAATAACTTTGCAGGTTACTGTATATAATTCTTCTGTAAGATTTTCTTTGAATTCTAAATAAAATTTAATCATCAAACTTTTTACATTCACTAACATTTATCCACATAACCATAGCAGTTACAGCTCCATCTCTGAATTGTGTCATAGTTAGCAAATCTCTCTTTACAGTGTCTGATGACAGTGAGCTGCCCACTAGCACCACATTGAAGCCTTCCGAAAAGTCAACTATGGAACAGTTAGTCGAAAAAGCCTGTTTCAGAGACTATCAGCGTCTTGCATTGGGAACCATTAACAGCAGCTCTACTCGTCTAAAAACAGAAAACTTCCGGATAACTGCCTTGAATCGGATGTATTCCCTTTGCAGAAGGTTGTTTTTCTATTTGATACACTGTCTTCTGGGGGGGGGGAATTAACATGCCATAGTATCTATGCAGGTCACAAAGTACTGTGGAATATGCCCCTGTCTGAGAATTTTCCTACAGGAAAAATAAGTGAGGCTGGGGCAGGTCAGCCGAAAGATTTCATCTGCTTCCTCCTCCTGTTCTCCACTCACTTTGCTATTTGCCAGCAGTTCTGGTTTGTGACCCCTGAAGAGATGACAAAATTTGCATTTGTAGTCGCAAAACATGTCTGCACAAAAGGGAAAAAAAAGCTATAATGCAGCTTGTGCAGGTTCACCGAGAGGTGGGTAACAACCTGATGTCCCTTTGAGAACATGTTTAAACTCCTTAGAGATACTAAAAAGTGTTCTGTGGGTGAAAGCAAGAGGTCTCCTTTTTATATGTTGGTAATACAAAGTAGCAAAAGAAACTCGGATATGTGAAATATCGATAGTATAATGTGCCACACTTTCACAAGATATATATATATTGATGTCACAAATAAGTGTAGGCAGTGCTGCTTTAGTTTAAGGGAATGTATATTTCAAAAAACGGAGGAAAAAGCCTCAGACAAATGCCCTCCCACCACCACAATGGTGGATAAAGGTGATTGGGTGGTAACCTCATTAGCAGAAAACCTCCATTGCATTCCCTGTTAAATAAACTATAAACAGGGCTGTCTATGCAATTGATAGATGAAAAAAACTTTCAACTTATCTATGATCGGTACACTGACGATGGCCCGCGTTTCACTCTTTTTGAACAGAGGAGACGTTCACGTCCCGGTTAAAAGCTTGATCGGATTTTGTTACACCCTGAGGCAGCAAGTTGGTGAAACGCGGGCCATCGTCGGTGTACCGATCATAGATAAGTTGAAAGTTTTTTTCATCTATCAATTGCATAGACAGCCCTGCTTATAGTTTATTTAACAGGGAGTGCAATGGAGGTTTTCTGCCAATGAGGTTACCACCCAATCACCTTTATCCACCATTGTGGTGGTGGGAGGGCATTTGTCTGAGGCTTTTTCCTCCGTTTTTTGAAATATACATTCCCTTAAACTAAAGCAGCACTGCCTACACTTATTTGTGACATCAATATATATATATCTTGTGAAAGTGTGGCACATTATGGTAATACAAAGTAGACCTCGGGCTTTTCTGTAATTTTTTTTTTTTTTTTTAATTTTGTGATGAAACAGAGGCACAGCAGGATGGAAGCCTCGAATAGAATGGAGGAAGAGGCTGGGGGTCACTGTTTCAGGAATCTATGTTTATATACATATATGTTGGACAATTTTAAAAAAATCTATTTTTGCCCATAAAACACTGTTTTACCTACAGAATTGTCTTTTAAAAAGTAACCTCACACCTATTATCTTATTATTAATAGGAGAAGACTTAGGCAGTCTAAATGAAAAGAGTGAGAGGGCTTTTAGACTGGTAGACAAATTTGCAAATTGGTATAAGTGATATGTAGTTTTACAGTGGCAATTATAAAATTACATCCCTAAGTTTTTGTTTTTTTTTCTTTACTTCTCAAACATTGTAGAATAAACTATTTCTTGAAGAGATCTTTAGTATTATAGTATCCGATCAGAGTGGGATCTCCTTAACTTTACGAGTAAGGCTTGTGAGGGAGGTAGCTAGCATTGCCGTGGAGGAGTGTCCTAATGGTTGGTGCAGTGGGCCCGAATCTGGGCAATCAAGGGTCAGGTTCTCTCCTTGAGACCTAGAGCCCTGCTTGTCTCAAGTATCCACTTTGATTGTAAGCAATTTAAGGCAAGGAATAATTAGACCTGAATATTTATCATCATTGTACAGTATGGGGGTAGTTCTTTAAAGTGGCACATAGATGTGGATGCCACATATGTGTCTCAGAGGCATCGTAAAGTGTAAGTCAGGCACCTCTGTGCGCTAGACACTATAAAGTAATAGCATCTAAATGCAAGGAAATATACACTTGGACCAAATATGGGCTAGCTACAGATGTGCCACCTACTTGGGCACATCATTTATAGTATACTGTAAGCTACACACTTCAACTTTGATGTTGACCATTCAGAGCTTTGGACAGAAATCACATTGGGCCAGATGCACTAAAGTCAGCAATCGTCTGATGATCGTCACTAAACCAGTTTGGACTGATTTAGCAACGATTGCCTTTACCAACCCGATGCTCACCACGTGGTTTTCTGCATGATCGCTCATTCTCTGATCCAACCATGCAATAAGCCCATTAATATTGAAATGTCATATAAACTGGCAGACTTATTGATGCTCTAATATGGTTTCCCGATGCACAATATTTGCCCCATTTAAAAAGATAAAAATGCACCACCCCCACCCTGCAGCAGCGTAAACAGCAGGAGGGATGCCCACTTCCTCCTGCCATGCCAACCCCACCCCCACATGAGAAAAATTGGCAGGAGGGCTGCTCACTCCCTTCTACCATGGCAACTCTCCCCCCCCCCACATGAGAAAAATTGGCAGGAGGGCTGCTCACTCCCTTCTACCATGGCAACTCCCCCCCTCCACATGAGTGAAAATTGGCAGAAGGGCTGCTCACTCCCTTCTACCATGGCAACTCCCCCCCCTCCACATGAGTGAAAATTGGCAGAAGGGCTGCTCACTCCCTTCTACCATGGCAACTCCCCCCCCTCCACATGAGTGAAAATTGGCAGAAGGGCTGCTCACTCCCTTCTACCATGGCAACTCCCCCCTCACATGAGTGAAAATTGGCAGGAGGGATGCCCACTCCCTTCTACCATGGCAACTCTCCCCCCTACATGAGTGAAAATTTGCAGGATGGATGCCCACTCCATCCTGCCATGCCAACCCCACCCCCACATGAGAAAAATTGGCAGGAGGGCTGCTCATTCCCTTCTACCATGGCAACTCTCCCCCCCCCCACATGAGTGAAAATTGGCAGGAGGGATGCCCACTCCCTCCTGCCATGCCAACCCCACCCCCACATAAGAAAAATTGGGAGGAGGGCTTCTCTCTCCCTTCTACCATGGCAACTCTCCCCCCCTCCATGAGAAGAATTGGCAGGAGGGCTGCTCACTCCCTTCTACCATGGCAACCTCCCTCCTCACATGAGTGAAAATTGGCAGGAGGGATGCCCACTCCCTCCTGCCACAGGATGCTCCCCTAACCCCCCCCCCCCCTTTCCAGGTACCTTTTTCCAAAGTTGGAAGCAGGAGGGAAGCATGGTTCCTCCAGTTTCAAGGCCCACCAGTCCAAATGATGGGCCTTCCCTCCCAAGGCCCTGATTGGCTCAGACACATAAGGCCCCTCCCAGTTTTGGCCATGGGCTTCTCTCTCAGTATCCCATGTGATGCATGGGAAGGGGCCCAAGGCCCTGATTGGCTCAGATGCCTAAGGGGAGGGGCCTTAGGTATCTGAACCAGTCAGGGCCTTGGGCCCCTCCCTGTGCATCACAAGATGCACTGAGGAGAGAAGGCTCACCATTTTGGATTGGTGGGCCTTGAAGGTGGAGGAACCGTACTTCCCTACTGCTTTCAACTTCAGAAAAAGCTACCGGGTGAGGGTAGGGGTTTGGGGGAGCATCCGATAGCAGGAGAGAATGGGCATCCCTCCTGCTTTATTTTGTTTATTTGGGGGGAGGGGAGGGGATGGTTCTCTGTTGGCAGGAGGGAGTGGACATCTTTTCTGCCAATTATCTCTCACACAGGGGGGGGAGGCGCCATGGCAGAAGGGACATCCGTCCTACCAATTTTATTTCTCTTGCAGAAGGGGGGAATGGAGTCGCCATGGCAGGAGGGAGTGGGCATCCTTCATACCAATTTTCTCTCGCACGGGTGTGGGGGGAGGGTAGTCGGCATAACAGGAAGCAAGTAGGCATCCCTCCTGCCGATTTTTGCTTGCAATGGGGAGGGAGAGTCGGTTGGTCCCCGATGCCGGTTCGTCAGGGAGATATCGGGCAGGGCTGTCATCGGTGGGAGGGGGCTTTATTTATTTTTTTATGAGGCAGATATTGTGCATGTGTAACCCCAAGCACATCATCTGTGCCCATTTTTTTTTAAAAAAAAAGGTTTTTTCCCTGAACAGACTGTTTTGGGGCTTCCCCTGCTGGCTCTGCATATGTGTGAGAGTCGCTCTCACAGCGATCAATCGGACAGTAGAGTCAGGGATTACGACAAACCTTCACGCAAATCATTTGCATGCAGAATTTTTAGTGCATCAATAACTGTTTTAGAATGGGCCAAAAATCAGATCAGAGCGGTTCCACACGGTCTTACCGATCCTGTTTAGTGCATCTAGCTCATTGTGTTGAAAGACACCACAGGTCTGCATGATGCTTTGTTTTAATTAAACAGTCAGATTCCCCTGGACCACACCAGTTCTAAGTCAGCTGCTAAGTGCCAGCCGAGGTGAGATGCTGGGAGGGGAAGGGGTGAGGCAGGGTAAAGGCGCCCACTGCACCTGGAATAATTTACGGGAAAGCCCTGGATCATATCCAGGTTTGCCAGCTCCTCATCCAGCTAGGGCACGCGCCCAGCCTCACCCCTGCCCAACCAACCCAGCCCTTCGAGCCAGTCCATATCCTAAGGTTATGGATCTGACTTTCCTTCCGTACATTCTTCTAACATGCCAGAGGCTGCTCACATTGGAGACCTGCTGTAGCCTCCCATTGACATGGCAAAAGAGAGCACGCCTATTCATGGACACCAATGCCAACCTTACGCTAGTATTCTATAACAGAATCTTGGTGCCAGGATGCCGTCGTAGAATTAGTGCTAAGCGCACAGTATTGGAGTACCTGAATTGAGTTGCCCTGTATGTATCCAGTAGAACTATAAAAATGTGTTATTAATGATAGTGCATTGCAAACATCAGTATATTGTGCTAAAATATTTTAAGAATAAGTTTCAATATCTCTCTCTTTTGAATGAAGTTATCCAGGTCTTCTAGTCGTGCCTCAGTCTGTTCAAGACAGCAGCTTGCAGAAGGTGGCTCGATGTTACCGACATAATCGGCTGCCTGTTGTTTGCTGGAAGAACTTGAAAACAAATGCTGTGCTGCTCCGGGCCGGTGGCTTCCATGGAAAGGGAGTGGTTGGTCTCTTCAAATCTCAAAACACCCATACTGCCGGTTAGCTGTTGTTTCTCGATATTTGGGTTGACTTCTCTGTAAAGCTGTATTTGTCCTGTTCAAATCTGGATTCTTTGCAAACTTTAATGCCTTTATTACCAGCATAAGTTATCCAAACTTGATGCCTGGTCTACTGAGCTCATCTACTTAATGTCTGAGTAATTCCTAAAGTTGGTCCAGGAGAAGCTATACCTGTCTCTATATGTTAAATGCACATCTACTTTCCAGGGGTTTCTTTTATACAATAGGTATGACTTTTGTAAATCCGTGTGTCATCACTGATCTTAATTAACGGATGTGAACCACTTAGAACTCATTGGGTATGGCGGTATACAAGAATAAAATTATTATTATTATTATTATGACCATTTCTGCTGTAGAAGGTATGCACCCTGTCATAGAATTAGTCTTATGTGGATTTTTTTAAAAGGTATTTCCACAGGTAAAACAGTGTTTTATACTGAGAAAGGCTTTTATGAAATTCTCCTCTAGATAGACAGAATGTAGACTTGGATATCAGCCACAAGAAGCAGCTCTATGGTAATTGTCTCTTTATTTGAGTGGAGCGCATTTCCTTAATATATTTTTAAAAAAAAATTTTAAAGCCCAACATGGATGTGTGACAGCATATATTGATGTCCAAAATAATAAAGTCATAGGCATACTGTTATCTTGCAGTTGTACTTTTATGTACATCTAAATTAAACATATATATTACCGTACTGCGCACATACATATACCCACACTCTAATATGCAACTGAATTAAAAACACATGCATACATTAATTTCAATACACACATAAATTATGCAAATAAACACACAATGACGGCAGATAAAAAGACCTGAACGGTCCATCCAGTCTGCCCATTAGTAATTCTCATTAAAAATACATGATTAAATTAACTTGTCTCTTCTTTGATATTTCTGGGCCATAGACTAGAGTCCACTTGGTATTGTCCTAGTCTCTACAGAAAAACTTCATCTGTGCTTTCATAAATAACTTAAAAATTGACATTTTGTGGTTGATATCGAACTCTGTTTTGACTGTGGTTTGTGTGTTGGATTTTGTCTCTCTTCTTGACTCTCTAGATATGTAGGTAACCTTCCCTTACCCTACTTTCCCCCAATAGTCCAAAATCTCCCCAAAGCCCAGCATCCCATTTCCCATTCCTCCCTTCTCCCCTAGGTAGCCAGCATTCTACTTTCCCTCCCTAGCCCCCTCCCCCCATGGCCACATTCATCATCTTCCCTTCCCCAAGCTGTGTCCAGCATCCTCCCCCTTCCTCCCATTATTGCCCTTCCTTTTCCCCAGACTCAAACCAAAGTTAAAAACAGACTCCATGTTGACATGAGACCTTTAAACACAAGCCCCTGCTCAAGTCCTGCCACATCCCATCTCCTGCCCACCCCACTACTGATAACAGGAGTTCTTGCTGAGGGGAGGGTGGGATGAAGCAATGCTTGAGCGTGGATCCGTGTTTACAGATTCTGTTCTTGCGCCATCTGCTTTCAACGTTGGCCCAAATCCAGGAAAAGATAGGTAAGAGGACATACACACTGAACACGAGATGAGGCAGAAAAAGGAGATATCTACTCTTCTGCTGCCCACAAATGATGCCGCATAGTCCACCTAGTGGCAGGACTGACCCTAAAAATAGGGGACAAATTTAGGAGCCTAACTTTACTAAAGCCACAGCAAAAGTGGCTTTAGCACACTTATGTGGGTCTTTCCTGTGCACTAAGGCCACTTTTGCCATAGATGGAAAATGGCTGTTTTTCCCATTTTCTGAATTTATAGCCAAGCACTAATTTTAAGCTCTAATTTTGCTATTAGCGCATAGCCATTAAAAAAAAAAACCTGCCACATAAGGCCCTACTGCAACCTATTTTATAGACAATAAGGAATACTGCCTCATGTGTGATCTGATTAGCACTGTCACACCCGCTCTCCAGCCCATAACGTGCTCTCTTCCAAGAAAATTAAAAATGTTTTTCTAGCAAGTGGTGTGTGCAAATTGGTCATTTTACTGCAAGATGCCAGGATACTTCCTGTGGTGAGCCCAGTGGTGTAGTAATGGGGGGGGTGGGGGGGCGGTTTGCCCCTGGCACAATATTCCTAAGGGCGCAGCTCCTCTCCGCTTCCCCCCACGCCTCTCCTTGCTGCGCCCCTTGACTTCCCCACTGCGAGGTTACTGCCCGCGTCGACATTGGCACGCTCTCTGCCATCACTTCCGGGACCCATGCCTAAGAAGTGACGTTAAACGGCGAACTGACACCAACATGGGCATGCAACTGCTCATGCCGGAGAAGTTAAAAAGGTACGGGGAAAGTGAAGGGGACACGTGCATGGCGGGGGAGGGGCACCATCGTCCTTACTACGTCACTGGGTGGGCTTTTTTAATATTGGTAAGCTCATGCTAGCACTTTCCGCAGTTTAGTAAAAGGACTTCTTAGGTGCCTAAATTTAGAAACTCTGCATTTTTTGACTGCCAGGCCCAATGATAGCACACAAAGTTGAGTTGATTTCAAAAAGCTACTCACATTCATTTAATACCTTTTTGGACTTGTGCTGACTGCAGACTGGGCAATTTAAAGGGGAATCAAAGAATGAATTTCAAAATGAATAGCAAATAATTTTTGCTGTTGATTTTTAATGGTACTGCTTCTCACCATATAGGCTTTAGAAACACTGCATAGTAAAATATATTATTCTTTTAAACTTTAAAAATTTGTAGAATTCCATTTAATATAAAATTTAAGCAGTAGTGGAGCAATTCTATAAAGGGTGCCATAATGCAGTGTAAATTCTATAGAGACATTTCTTTTTATTAATGTGGACTATTTTTAAGATGTGGTGTTTTACTGTTAGCCTCATTTATTAGTAAGTAGGTCTTATTGCATAAAATGGATCTGTGCTAAAACAGCCCATGTTGATAACTCCTCCACCCTAGTGTGAAGAGCTTCCATCTCTAACCAGAGCTTCCATCTAGTAACCAGAGCTGTGATTCTGATGTCATAATGCCCAAGAGCCAACCTCATCAGTGATGTCACAATGATACCCCATACTTGGCTCATTTTTATTACATATAGCGGTGATTTTGAGTTCTAGAGACATTTTTTTTTTAAATTAAGGGAGAAGTTTCAATGTGGACTATTGTTCAGATGTGTTATTTTACTGTTAATCCCAGTTATTAGTAAATAGGTATAAAATATAAAATGAAATCTGTGCTAAAATGCATGTCTCGGTAGTAGCCCATGTTCAAAACTTTGCACCTAAATGTTTGCATTTTCTGTTTGTGGTATGACCATTTTTATGTACAGTGAACGTCAGTTGCAGAAACAATTGGTTTGCATCTCACTTTCTGTGTTTCCTCGTTTTTGTTTAGCTCCAGCCTCTTCTTTAGAATCTTCAAGCAGCATAGAACAAGAAAAATACCTGCAAGCCTTAATAAATGTCATTTCCATCCACTACAAAATGAATGGAAGTAACACACTCACTATCAGACCAGCCATAGCTCTGTCTCCAGGTAAAGCATTGGCACGGCTGTCCCTTCAGATGGTAAACTTGGAGGTATAGCTAGACTTCACTTTCTAAATTACTGATTGCTTGCTGTTTTTAAATGTCTTCCAATCTGGATTTCTGGCACCCACAAAAATCTTCCAGTAAGGTTTTTGTATCTCACTTTCCATTAAGTAGAAGAAAATGAATGATTTGCAACACACAATAATATAAGGATAACCCAGGAAAAGTGTTTAATTAAAAATCATATTTTTAAAAAAACATATAAACATCCAACTAAACTTCTGATTAAAATATTTGTGTCTTTTTTCCTTCCCCATGGCTTTCCTCTTCTCTTTGAAGTTCACTGACAATTGCTAGTATCAGCTTAATAAACTAAGGTACGCTAACCGATTTAGCATGCAATTATATTCTATGGGCACCTTATCATTTAGCATGTGCTAATTTTTAGCGCGCACTAAATCGATTAGCGCGCCTTAGTAAAAGGGACCCCAAAGTCATTCTTTGAACAGATTACACAGAAGACATATGGACTCCTGAGGAAGGCAGAGTTTTCCGAAACATGTGTCAGGTCCACTTTTACAACTCTCTTTTGTGGCTATATTTTTCTATGCTTTTCTTAAACGATTTCTAATCAGAAGTTTAGTAGGATATTTATATGTTTTTTTATGATTTTTAATTAGACAGTTTTCCTGGGTCATCCTTATACTGTTGTATGGACTGCCACTTCCTATTTATGCCTTATTTAACTTGCTGAAAAATTAGGGGCTTTGCTTCAGATTTCTAAAAGGAAACCTTTTTGTTAAAAATCTGGACAAAATTGTAATTAAATGATCTAAGTGCAGAGATAACTCTGGTAAAAGTAGTAGCTTAAAAAGCATAAATACTCTAGGAAGAGAAACTCTTATTGAGATGCTGAGGGGGAAAAAAAAAACTTGGAAAAGGGACGGTGGCCCATATTTTTTTTTCTACCAACAGTAAAATTTAAGAAAAACCAGCACAATAAACAGTTGAGTGGGAAGTGGAAGGTCACATTCCCCCTCTTTTACAAAGGTGCGCTAAATGCTAATGCGTGCATGTTATCCTATGGCCGCGTTAGCAGTTAGCATGCACGCTAAATCCGCGCTATAAGGCTTAGCGCGCCTTTGTAAAAGAGGGCCGTTGTGTCTTTCCTTTTGGAGCAATAGGCTTCCCCATAGCTCAGCACCCGTAGCGCGTTGTTAAACCTCTGCTTTTATCCTCAAAAGACGTTGATGTAAAAATGGGAGCAGTGGCGTTATGTTAACAGTGGTCAGTAGTTCATCATAGCTTTTGCCTAATATAACTCCATGCACTTTTTCTATGATCTGAAAAATGTTATATGTTTTTAGACCTAAGGAATTGTAAGACGGCTAGATACGCCAAAAGAAAAGAAAAAAATTCCCCCCCTCCCCCTGAACTCCTTAATTTAGTTGTCTTAACAGTAGGTGGTCAGGTTAGGAAAAATGAAGTTAGGACACAGGAGCTAAATTTAGGAATCTTAGTGTTATGCTCTTAAATTTACATTAACGCACCTATTTTCGGTTCATAGACAAAACCGCGGTAGACAAAGGTGCGCGCCGACAACTGAGCGCAAGACGGAGGCACGCGCCGAAGAAAATGATAGTTTTTAGGGGCTCCGATGGGGGGTTTTGTTGGGGAGCCCCCCCCACTTTACTTAATACAGATCGCGGCGGCATTGTGGGTGGTTTGGGGGGTTGTAACCCCCCTCACTATACTGTAAACTTAACTTTTTCCCTGTTTTTAGGGAAAAAGTGAAGTTTTCAGTAAAATGTGGGGGGTTACAACCCCCCAACCCCTCCCCACAATGCAGCACGATCTGTATAAAGTAAAGTGGGGGGGTTCCCCCCCGCTCGGCTCCGCGCTGCGCTCAGTTGTCGGCGCGCGCCTTTGCTTTCTGCGGTTTTGACCTGACACCCCTATTTTCAGCTCAAAATTATGGGCACCTAAAAGTGGCTGAAAATAAGCACCTAACTTAGGAGCCTAAAAGTACCCAGCCATATCTTTGTCACTACATCAAGGGTTTTTATGCTTAAGAGGTACTTTATATTTATAGCCTCAGTAGCTATGAGTAAACTATTAAGAAACATCTTAATATTCTGTTTCAGTTATCATGTGATGAAACCTTATAGGGTTCATGTAAAGGTAAACATTATGTGTCAGACACAAGGAGCATGTGATTTCCAGTGTTTGTCTCATAAGTGAACTACACGGCTTGTTCAGTGAGTGGAACCGGTATAGTCACTCCCCGTTAATACATTTTCTTCTGGAGTTAACATTGTTGGAAAATCATGCATGCCCTGCTTTCTCACATTACATTTTCTGTCTGCATAACCTGTTTCTAGGCTTCTGTATTCCTGCAAGTGTCCTCGCATTATTGCCTTTGAAACTTGAAGTGGACTAACATCCAGGCCAATGCAGAAATTAGATTTTGTAGTATGAAAAGAATCAGTCGCTTTGAATTGTTTCCCATACCTCAATGTTGTTTTAGTAATGTTGGTCTGAATGATGTTGCGTTTCTGTTTCTTTTTTTTTTTTTTTGACGGACTCTAGGCAGTGAAAGGAGGGCTTCAAGAATGTCCACTGTGGTTAAACAGGTTGTGCCAGGACATTTGGATGTCAGTCTGTCCAATAGCTTTGCACGAGGAGGTTAGTAAGACTGAGCTCGGACCTCATTTGATGCAGAAGACTGCAATAAAGCATTAAGGTGGTAGTGAAGGCAACGTCTAACTTGCTTTTTCTAACATCTAATCATTCATTGCATCCAGAACTGTGTATTCTTTTCTTTGTTTATAGATGTGTTTGCTGCTAGCTCTGACTAACCACCAAGTAGGTTTAGATTATTGGTTCTCTACCCTGTTCCTTTGACACCAGAGACAGTTAGTTAGGTTTTCAGGATACCCAGAGTTGAAAATTAATGAGTTATATTTATATCATTGAATACTCAATTTATGCAAATTTATCATATGCTTATTCGTTGTAGGGATCCTGAAAACTTAACTAGTTGTGAGGGTCGCAAGCTCATATTTGATAGGTCCTGGTTTACACGTACACAGCGTTATCCTTGGACGGACAGTCTAACCTAGTGGTAGAGATTCCAGCTCAGCACCCTGAGGTTGTGGGATCGTATCCCAGTGCTGCCTTTAGTGACCCTGGGCAAGTCTCTTAATCCTCTATTGCCCTGGGTACAAAATAAGTGCCTATATATACAGTGGTACCTCGGTTTACGAGTGTACCGGTTTGCGAGTGTTTTGCAAGACGAGCAAAACATTCGCAAACTTGGTGCCTTGTAAACCGAGCTTGCCTCGCTGTACAGGCGCCCCCCCTGCGAACCGGCACCTTCGCCCCCGCGATCTGGCACCCCCCGCCGCCATCGGGCACCCCCCCCCCGCCGCAACCTGAGATCCCCCAACCCACCCGAACCCTCTTCTTACTTCCAGTGTAGCCTCCGCATCGGCACCGGCACCAGCATGTCCTGTGCGTTGGTGCACAGGAAGCAGATTTTCGGGCACCGGCACCAACGCACAGGACATGCTGGTGCCGGTGCCGATGCTGATGCGGAGGCTACACTGGAAGTAAGAAGAGGGTTCGGGTAGGTTGGGGGATCTCAGGTCGCGGCGGGGGGGGTGCCGGTGGCAGTGGGGGGGTGCCTGATGGCGGCGGGGGGTGCACGATGGTGGCAGGGGGGTGCCGGATCACGGGGGGGAGGGTGCCGGTTCACGGGGGGGGGCCTTTGGGGGGAGCAATGCCGGTTCTCAGGGGGGGGGAGCTGCGCTGCTGGCCTCGGGGGAGGGGGAAGGTGGGGGGTGGGAACATATCAAAGCAAGTTTCCCTTACTTCCTATGGGGAAACTTGCTTTGATATACGAGCATTTTGGATTACGAGCATGCTCCTGGAACGGATTATGCTCGTAATCCAAGGTACCACTGTATATGTAAAACTGCTTTGAATGTGTAATCACAAAAGAGCGGTATATAAGTCCCATTCCTTTGCTTTCACCCACTGTTTTTATACTTTCTGTCAAATAATGCAAAGTTAACATTATTGGGTTGTTTGAAGATTCCTTTAATGCAGTATTTGTTTGTTTGTTCCCTATTAATTAAGGGTCTAATTTACTAATATGCATTAATGCACACTGGTCCTCCTTGACAAAACTGCAGGAAATAACAATTTACACACACTGATTCCAGTGTTAGCTGCTTAATGGAGTTGGGCGGGGACTCCCTATAAGTATGGAGTAGTAAAATACTGAGCATTAACTGTTAACATAGCAGAAAATGCAGAGCTGTTACCCATCACAGTAGGTGCAATGTAGTTAACGTGTAAGAAATTTATTTTCTCTTTGTTATCTCTCTGGAAAATGTTAGGCATGCCACCAGCAGTTAATGCAGGGCTCTTGCACTTGTGTCTATCCCTAACACTAGCTCTGTGGTTTTCTCTTGGATTTCGTGGTTAATATTTCACTGTTAGATATAAATTCCCATTCTTGCCCTCTGCTATGGTCCTTAGGTGCATTTAATTGCCGTGTATTAATAACATTGTTATCCCAGGACAAGCAGGCAGCATATTCTCACATGTGGGCGACGTCATCCACGGAGCCCGGTACGGACAGCGTTCAAAGTGAACTGTCGCTTTAAGTTTTAAGAAATTTTGGGACTGCCCGCACCGCGCATGTGTGAGTGCTCATGTGCTCAGAAGCAAAGCCGTTCTGTTCTGGACTTCGTCCGTTCACGTGCCTTCAACCCACTATTGCATTTTTATATAAAAACTATATAAATAAAAAAATTTTCCTGTCTTTCTCTCACATGGGCTCCGGCCCTTGTGAGGGCTTTCGTGCTCATATGAGACGTTCAGTTCGGCTTTTTAGCCTCAGTATTTTTCCCTCATTTCCTTAAATAACTTTAAACATTGCATTTATCCTTGCCGACACCATATTTCCGTCCATGTTGAAACCATTGATGGGGTTTAAGAAGTGCTGACCGTGCCAGCGACCTGTATCCATAACTGCCCCACATAGCTGGTGTTTATAGCGTAGGCCCTGAACATCGTGTGGACTGTTCACCTTGCAGAAGCATTCACTAAAGGCCTGGCGCATCCAGCAAGAGAAGCTCTTGGGTTTGGCTATGGACAAAAGTAAACATTTGGAATCTGCGGTACCAGCATTCAAATTTTCTTGCATCTGCTTTAAGCTGGTTTGGGGATTTGCCCCAAGCTATCTTTTATCTCATTTTGTCCAAAGAGGATAACTAGGAATTCCAATTTATTTGTTTATCCAAAAATTACTGGCTGCAGATATAAGACTTTTTGGGATAGGACTCTTGCATTTCAAGCAAGTAAGCAGCAGTCCAGGTGGGGTAATTATATTGATGGAGTTATGTTGTCATATGGTGCATTTTGAAAAGTAATCAAGTCAGCGTTGTTTGATAAATTTATTTCCTAAATGGAGACATCATTGTTAATCAAAATTTTATACTGAATATTTTAGGAATTCTGTTGTATTTTTAATTAATTGTATTTCGCTGATTGTCCAGCCCTCTTCTGTGTAAACCGCCTAGAATTCGATTGATTGTGGTGGTATAAGATAAGATATAAGATGCTTCAGGGGAGCATTTTGGATTTCTAGCTCCTGAAGTAATGAAGATGCTTGAATGCTTCTGCCTTTAGCCCTGAAGCAGTGGACCAATTGCTATATCCACGAAACGCTGGCAGGCAGTGGCAGTAATTTGGCAGCATGACAGCACACAAAACAAACGCTGAGATAAGTGCCTAGTTGCTAGTTTTTTCAGACTAAGGAAGTGTTGCATCCATTGCTATAAAAAAGCAGTTATCTTAAAGATTTAAAACTATTTATAAAAATTATTTAAAAAGTATGTAAAGATATTTATTATAAAAATGACTTGAATTATTTATTATAAAAAGCATTTACTTTCATACTCTCAGGATTTTTGGCCAATGATTGGAGCTACGGAGCAAATAAAAACCACGCTGAAAGTTAAGCCTGTGATAGGACTGAGTGTGGGCTCCTGTTCTGAGGCCTTTTCCTGAGTGAATTATTTTGAAAAAAAGTTCTGTGAAAAAGTTTGGGAAAGTAAGTTTTGGTGGTTGCAGCTTCTTCATAAGTGGTATTATCTTATATTTTTGGTAGAATATTTTTTGAGCCACTTTGGGTGATAATTTTTGAGGTATAAGATCGGTGACATGTTTAAGTTGGTGACTCATGACTAACATGACCATTTATTTTTTTCATCAAAACGGGACATCTATTAATTACATAGTAACATAGTAGATGACGGCAGATAAAGACCCGAATGGTCCATCCAGTCTGCCCAACCTGATTCAATTTAAATTTTTAAATTTTTTCTTCTTAGCTATTTCTGGGCAAGAATCCAAAGCTTTACCCGGTACTGTGCTTGTTGTCAGTCCCGCCCCCCATCCTGCCCTAGCTCCGCCCCAATTCAGCCCCAATTTCTTCCATTCATTTTTCATGTACACATAATATCTTATTAATTCATAATGGTAACCATAAAATGTAAAAAAAACCTACAAAGCACACTATACGTAGACAAAATGTTAATTATCATTTATATTTGGGGGGTTTCAAATATGTCAAGGCAGATGACTTTAAAATTTGCAATGTCACCTCAGTAACTATAGAAAAATATAGTGCAAAATATAGACAGCAGATATAAATTCTCATAACTGACACATTTTGATCACTAAATTGAAAATAAAATCATTTTTCCTACCTTTGCGGTCTGGTGATTTCATGAGTCTCTGGTTGTTCCTTCTGACTGTGCAGCCTTTCATTTCTTTCTTTCTGCATTCAGGCCCAACAATTGTCCCTTTCTATTCCCTCCCTCCTTCCTTCCTATGTCCTTAGTGCCCCCAGTGCCTCCTTTCCATGTCCTTAGTGCCCCTTCCTATGTCCTTAGTGCCCCCAGTGCCTCCTTTCCATGTCCTTAGTGCCTCCAGTGCCTCTTTCCCATGTCCTTAGTGCCCCTTCCTATGTCCTTAGTGCCCCCAGTGCCTCCTTCCCATGTCCTTAGTGTTCCCAGTGCCTCCTTCCTATATCCTTAGTGCCCCCTTCCAATGTCCTTGGTGCCCCCAGTGCCTCCTTCCCATGTCCTTAGTGTTCCCAGTGCCTCCTTCCTATATCCTTAGTGCCTCCTTCCTATATCCTTAGTGCCCCCAGTGCCTCTTTTCCATGTCCTTAGTGCCCCTTCCTATGTCTTTAGTGTCCCCAGTGCCTCCTCCTATCTCCTTAGTGCCCCTTCCTATGTTCTTCCCAGTGCCTCCTTCCCATGTCCTTAGTGCCCCAGTGCCTCCTTCCTATGTCCTTAGTACCCCCAGTGCCTCCTTTCCATGTCCATAGTGCCCCTTCCTATGTCCTTAGTGCCCCCAGTGCCTCTTTTCCATGTCCTTAGTGCCCCAGTGTCCCTTCCTATGTTCTTCTCAGTATTTAATCATACCCCCTTGCACCTTTTTAATCAAACCCCTTGTACCTATTTAACCATACCCCCCTTGTACCTTTTTAATCATATCCCCATCTTGTACCTTTTTAATCATATACCCCCTTCTACCTTTTTAATCATACCCCCTAGCACCTATTTAATGATACCCCTTTTCTAACTTTTTAATCATACCCCCCCTGTACCTTTTTAATCATACCTCCTCTTGCACCTTTTTAATCATATCCCCCTTGCACCTTTTAAATCATACCCCTCTTCTACCTTTTTAATCAAACCCCTCTTGTAACTTTTTAATCATACCCCCTTGTACCTTTTTAGTCAGACCCCCATGTACCTTTTTAAGCATTCCCCCTTGTACCTTTTTAATCATACCACCTTTGCACCTTTTTAATCATATCCCCTTCCTTGTACCTTTTAATCATATCACCTTTGCACTTTTTTAATCATACCCGCTTGTACCTTTTAATCTTACCCCCTTGTACCTTTTTAATCATACCCCCTTGTACCTTTTTAATCATACCCCTTGTACCTTTTTAATAATACCCCTTTGTACCTTTTTACTCATACCCCCCTTGTACCATTTTAATCATACCACCCCTTGCACCTTTTTAATCATATCCCCCTTGCACCTTTTTAATCATACCCCTTTGTACCTTTTTAATTATACCCTCCCTTGTACCTTTTTAAACATATCCCCATCTTGTACCTTTTAATCATATACCCCCCTTGTACCTTTTTAATCATACCCCCTAGCACCTTTTTAATGATACCCCTTATCTACCTTTTTAATCATACCCCCTTGTACCTTTTTAATCATACCCCCTTTGTACTTTTTAATCATAACCCCCTTGTACCTTTTTAATCATACCCCCCCTTGTACCTTTTTAATCATACCCCCCTTGTACCTTTTTAATCATACCTCCTCTTGCACCTTTTAATCATATCCCTCTTCCACCTTTTAAATCATACCCCCCTTGTACCTTTTTAATCATACCTCCTCTTGCACCTTTTTAATCATACCCCCTTGTACCTTTTAATCATACCCCTTGCACATTTTTACTCATACCCTTTGTACCTTTTTAATCATACCCCCCTTGTACCTTTTTAATCATACCCCCTTGTACCTTTTAATCATACCTCCCTTGTACCTTTTAATCATACCCACTTGTACGTTTTTAATCATACCCCACCTTGTACCTTTTTAATCATACCCCCCTTGTACCTTTTTAATCATACCGCCCTTGTACCTTTTTAATCATACCTCCTCTTGCACCTTTTTAATCATATCCCCCTTGCACCTTTTAAATCATACCCCTCTTCTAACTTTTTAATCATACCCCTTGCACCTTTTTAATCATACCCCCCCTTGTACCTTTTAATCATACCCCCCCTTGTATCTTTTTAATCATACCACCCTTGCACCTTTTTAATCATATCCCCCTTTCACTTTTTAATCATACCATTCCTTGTACCTTTTTAATCACACCCCTTCCTTGTAACTTTTTAATCATACTACCCTTGCACCTTTTTAATCATACCGACATGTACCTTTTTAATCATGCCCCCTTTACCTTTTTAATCATACCCCTTGCACCTTTTTAATCATACCCCACTTGTACCTTTTAAATCATACCCGCTTGTACCTTTTTAAGCATTCCTCCCTTGTACTTTTTTAATCATACCCCTTGCACCTTTTTGATCATACCCCTCTTGTACCTTTTTAATCATACCCCCTTGTACCTTTTAATCATACCTCCCTTGTACCTTTTAATCATATCCCCCTTCCACCTTTTAAATCATACCCCCCTTGTACCTTTTTAATCATACCTCCTCTTGCACCTTTTTAATCATACCCCCTTGTACCTTTTAATCATACCCCTTGCACATTTTTACTCATACCCTTTGTACCTTTTTAATCATACCCCCCTTGTACCTTTTTAATCATACCCCCTTGTACCTTTTAATCATACCTCCCTTGTACCTTTTAATCATACCCACTTGTACGTTTTTAATCATACCCCACCTTGTACCTTTTTAATCATACCCCCCTTGTACCTTTTTAATCATACCGCCCTTGTACCTTTTTAATCATACCTCCTCTTGCACCTTTTTAATCATATCCCCCTTGCACCTTTTAAATCATACCCCTCTTCTAACTTTTTAATCATACCCCTTGCACCTTTTTAATCATACCCCCCCTTGTACCTTTTAATCATACCCCCCCTTGTATCTTTTTAATCATACCACCCTTGCACCTTTTTAATCATATCCCCCTTTCACTTTTTAATCATACCATTCCTTGTACCTTTTTAATCACACCCCTTCCTTGTAACTTTTTTAATCATACTACCCTTGCACCTTTTTAATCATACCGACATGTACCTTTTTAATCATGCCCCCCTTTACCTTTTTAATCATACCCCTTGCACCTTTTTAATCATACCCCACTTGTACCTTTTAAATCATACCCGCTTGTACCTTTTTAAGCATTCCTCCCTTGTACTTTTTTAATCATACCCCTTGCACCTTTTTGATCATACCCCTCTTGTACCTTTTTAATCATACCTCCCTTGTACCTTTTAATCATACCCACTTGTACGTTTTTAATCATACCCCACCTTGTACCTTTTTAATCATACCCCCCTTGTACCTTTTTAATCATACCGCCCTTGTACCTTTTTAATCATACCTCCTCTTGCACCTTTTTAATCATATCCCCCTTGCACCTTTTAAATCATACCCCTCTTCTAACTTTTTAATCATACCCCTTGCACCTTTTTAATCATACCCCCCTTGTACCTTTTAATCATACCCCCCCTTGTATCTTTTTAATCATACCACCCTTGCACCTTTTTAATCATATCCCCCTTTCACTTTTTAATCATACCATTCCTTGTACCTTTTTAATCACACCCCTTCCTTGTAACTTTTTAATCATACTACCCTTGCACCTTTTTAATCATACCGACATGTACCTTTTTAATCATGCCCCCCTTTACCTTTTTAATCATACCCCTTGCACCTTTTTAATCATACCCCACTTGTACCTTTTAAATCATACCCGCTTGTACCTTTTTAAGCATTCCTCCCTTGTACTTTTTTAATCATACCCCTTGCACCTTTTTGATCATACCCCTCTTTTACCTTTTTAACCCTTTCAGGACCAAGGGACATATTTGTCCCATAACTTTAAAATCCTATAAATTTTGATTGGGATAGTCTACAGTTCTAAATTTGATATGTACGGATTCAATATGATACTGCCTTTATGTAAACAAACTGGTTCCGACATTCATTCATTAGCGTCGTTGCCAGATTGACGAGAAGATTCACTTGCCACACTGTCCATAAGCCAGAAGTGTGATTTTTAAAAAAAAAAAATAATGATATTTCACAAAAAAAAATCAATTTTTTGGCATCTGCAAGCCCTTTTTACCATAAAAATGTCGTCAAAACCACAAAAATTGGCCTACGATCCTTATGGTCCTGAAAGGGTTAATCATACTCCCTTGTACCTTTTTAATCATACCCCCTTGTACCTTTTTAATCATACCCCCTTGTACCTTTTTAATCATACCCCCTTGTACCTTTTTAATCATATCCCCATCTTGTACCTTTTTTATCATATACCCTCCCCTTGTACCTTTTTAATCATACCCACTTATACCTTTTTAATCATACCCCCCTTGTACCTTTTTAATCATACTCCCCCTTGTACCTTTTTAATCATACCTCCTCTTGCACCTTTTAAATCATACCGCTCTTCTACCTTTTTAATCATACCCCTTGCACCTTTTTAATCATACCCCCCCTTGTACCTTTTTAATCATACCCCACCATGTACCCTTTTGTACCTTTTTAATCATACTACCCTTGTACCATTTTAATCAAACCGACATGTACCTTTTTAAGCATTCCCCCTTGTACCTTTTTAATCATGCCCCTTTTGTACCTTTTTAATCATACCACCCTTGCACCTTTTTAATCATATCCCCCTTGCACCTTTTTAATCATCACTCAATCTATTATTGTGAAACTCACTATCCACCTATTGCAATGCGCTGTCGCACAAAACTCAAATGCACTCTTATGAAACAATTATTTGAGATTAACCGGGATCTCAAGTGCTCACAGCCATAATATTGAAGTATTTCTCAAAATCAATGGCCGATACCGTGAGCTATCATTGAACCCTTATGTAATCTCTATTTACTCTTATATTTATATTATGTGCATTTTATTATTTTTTTCTTTTCTATTATAAAATATATAAATATATAAATTATTTGCTTTGCTATCCCATATAGTGTAAGATCACTTATCTTTTTTTTTTTAATGTTTCTCCTGATGTTTGTTCACTTCAATGCTTTGTTCTCACTTCCTTTACTTCAATGTTGTATTTCACTTTCTTTCTCTTTATTCTCTACGGAAGATCTCCGTTTCGCACCCAAATTTTACCACGGGGCTTCGTCAGGAAAGCGATAACATTCACTACAGAAAAAGCAAATTCTATTAATATTCTCTTTAAAAACGGGGTTCGGCCTTAACCTCCACCTACTTAATTTTGTTTATTTCTTTATTTATTTCTTTGCGCTAAACTAGGTAATATGGTGATAGCTGTTGGGAACAATTTTTCTTTGCTACATCATATATATTGTATGTTCTTCTTTATATTATATTCTAAACTTGCTTATGCATTATATTGTAAAACACACTGTTATTCAAAAGCAAGATTTTACTCTTCCGTTTTGCACAAATTCCCTCTACCCCCCTTTTTTTGGGTCAAAATGGTTTATTCACCTACCTCGCTTCTATTCATGATGTGAAATTATTTTAGACTGGAGTCTCGAATCAATTCTGGGAGACTTCTTCTTTGTCTGCGTGACCAGCTACTACGGACCGGAGAATAAACAGGGCTCTAACTCTTTCTTATTTAAAGCCTGACATTGGCGTCTGACATCACATCCGGTAAAACCGGTGCAGCCACGGCCCCACTTAGTCTCCGCCTCCTGAATCTTACGTCTTGTCATCTATTGATCTACCTTAACTAAACCCCTCTACTATTGTTCATTATAACTGACATTCCTCTTTTTATTCTTTTTCTCATTTTTTTCCTTATATATTCATAAACCTTTTTCTCATTTTCCTCTAGTGTTCATACCTCCTTTCTATCATTTTATCTCTCAAAATAAGGTTTGCCAGTTAATGGCTATGTTTAATCCTTGGGGTTGTAAGGTGCCTAAACGCTCAATCCACCTTTGTTCTGTCTGTAACAACTTTTTCCCCCTATCTCCTCCTCGTACTGACATTTCAATTTTGTCAATTATAATACATTTTAGTTGATGAAAACCGTGATTGTACTGCATGCAATGAGCTACTAGCGGGGCTTCTTTTCTATGATGTTTCAGGCAAGATTTATGTTCCGCCATTCGTATGTTAAACTGCCTAGTTGTTTTTCCTACATAAATTTTCTGGCAGGGGCATATGATTATATATACTACATTATCTGATTTACATGTAGTTATATATTGTAATCTATATTGCCTATGGCTTCTTGGATGTTCAAATACACTGCCTTGAATTGTTAATTGACAAATCTGGCATGCACCACATTGTGAATGAAACCCTCTTCGTTCTACAGTTACTTGTTTTTGATCTACTTTATATCTGAGATGTTCCCTAAGATTCCTCTAGTATAGGTTAACCGTAGTTGGGTATTTTCAAAGCAGGGACTACGTTGCACTATCCTCCAATGATTCCGGATCACTCTGGCTATATGTTCAGATTCAGTATTATGCCTAAGTATGAATGTGGACACTTCTTTATTTGTATTAAACTCCCCACCATTCTCTTGATCACTGGAATCTTCTGGAACTGCTGGCCTAGAAGGTTGCAAAAGCCATTCAGGATGATTATGTTTCGCCCTGCGATAGGATTTCTTTATTACCCTGCCTGGGTACCCTCTATTTTTTAAAGTCTTAGTCAACTTATTCGCTGCAGACTTAAAGTCTACTATGTTAGTGCAGACTCGCCTATAGCGTAAAAATTGCGCTAATGGCAGGCTGCTTTTAAGAGCCGTGGGGTGACAACTGTCATATTGGAGTAAACTTGCATCTTTTTAATCATACCCCCCATGTACCTTTTTAATCATACTCCCGCTTGTACCTTTTTAATCATACCCCCTTTGTACCTTTTTAATCATATTCCCCTTGCACCTTTTTAATCATACCATTCCTTCTACCTTTTTCATCATACACCCCCTTGAACCTTTTTAATCATACCCCTTGTACCTTTTTAATCATACCCCTTGTACCTATTTAATCATACCTCCCCTTGTACCTTTTTAAACATACCCCCCTTGTACCTTTTTAATCATACCATGCCTTGCACCTTTTTCAATCATACCCCTTGCACCTTTTTATCATACCCCTTTGTACCTTTTTAATCATACCCCCCTTGCACCTTTTTAATCATATCCCCCTTGCACCTTTTTAATAATACCCTTTTGTACCTTTTTAATTATACCCCCCTTGTACCTTTTAATCATACCCCCCTTGCACTTTTTTATTCATACCCCCCCTTGTACATTTTTAATCATACCCCTTTGTACCTTTTTAATCATACCCCCCTTGTACCATTTTAATCATTCCCTTCCTTATACCTTTTTAATCATACACCCTTGAACCTTTTTAATCATACACCTTGCACATTTTTAATCATACCCCTTCCTTGTAACTTTTTAATCATACCACCCTTGCACCTTTTTAATCATACCCCCCTTCTACCTTTTAATCATATCCCCCCTTGTATCTTTTTAATCATTCCTCCCTTGTACCTTTTTAATCATATCCCCCCTTGCACCTTTTTAATCATACCATTCCTTCTACCTTTTTAATCAAATCCCCCTTCTACCTTTTTCATCACACCCCCTTGTACTTTTTTAATCATACCCCCCTTGTACCTTTTTAATCATACCCCCCTTGTACCTTTTTAATCATATCCCCCTTGCACATTATTAATCATACCCCTTGCACCTTTTTAATCATACCCCCCTTGTACCTTTTTAATCATACCCACCCTTGTACCTTTTAATCATATCCCCTTTGTATCTTTTTAAGCATACCCACCTTGCATCTTTTTAATCATACCTCTTTGTACCTTTTTAATTATACCCATCTTGCACCTTTTTAATCATACCACCCTTGCACCTTTTTAATCATACCTCCTTGTACCTTTTTAATCATACTCCCGCTTGTACCTTTTTAATCATACCCCCTTTGTACCTTTTTAATCATATTCCCCTTGCACCTTTTTAATCATACCATTCCTTCTACCTTTTTAATCAAATCCCTCTTCTACCTTTTTCATCATACCCCCCCTTGTACTTTTTTAATCATACCCCACCATGTACCTTTTTAACCATACCCCCTGTACCTTTTTAATCATACCCCCCTTGCACCTTTTTAATCATATCCCCCTTGCACCTTTTTAATCATACCCTTTTGTACCTTTTTAATTATACCCCCCCTTGTACCTTTTAATCATACCCCCTTTGTATCTTTTTAATCATACCCCCCTTGTACCATTTTAATCATTCCCTTCCTTATACCTTTTTAATCATACTTTTTTAGTCATACCCCCCCTTGTACATTTTTAATCATACCCCTTTGTACCTTTTTAATCATACCCCCCTTGTACCATTTTAATCATTCCCTTCCTTATACCTTTTTAATCATACCCCCCTTGTACCTTTTTAATCATACCCCCTTGTACCTTTTTAATCATATCCCCCTTGCACCTTTTTAATCATACCCTTCCTTATACCTTTTTAATCATACCCCTTCCTTGTAACTTTTTAATCATACCCCCCCTTGTACCTTTTTCATCATATACCCCCTTACACCTTTTTAATCATACCCCTTACACCTTTTTAATCATACCCCTTGTACCTATTTAATCATACTTCCCCTTGTACCTTTTTAAGCATACCCCCTTGTACCTTTTTAATCATACCATGCCTTGCACCTTTTTAATCATACCCCTTGCACCTTTTTATCATACCCCTTTGTACCTTTTTAATCATACCCCCCTTGTACCTTTTTAATCATAACCCCCTTGTACCTTTTTAATCATACCCCCCCTTGTACCTTTTTAATCATACCCCCTTGTACCTTTTTAATCATACCTCCTCTTGCACCTTTTAATCATATCCCCCTTCCACCTTTTAAACCATACCCCCCTTGTACCTTTTTAATCATACCTCCTCTTGCACCTTTTTAATCATACCCCCTTGTACCTTTTAATGATACCCCTTGCACATTTTTACTCATAACCTTTGTACCTTTTTAATCATACCCCCCTTGTACCTTTTTTAATCATACCCCCTTGTACCTTTTTAATCATACCCCCCTTGTACCTTTTAATCATACCCCCCTTGTACCTTTTAATCATACCCACTTGTACCTTTTTAATCATACCCCTCTTGTACCTTTTTAATCATACCCCCCCTTGTACCTTTTTAATCATACCGCCCTTGTACCTTTTTAATCATACCTCCTCTTGCACCTTTTTAATCATATCCCTCTTGCACCTTTTAAATCATACCCCTCTTCTAACTTTTTAATCATACCCCTTGCACCTTTTTAATCATACCCCCCCTTGTACCTTTTAATCATATCCCCCTTTCACTTTTTAATCATACCATTCCTTGTACCTTTTTAATCACACCCCTTCCTTTACCTTTTTAATCATACTACCCTTGCACCTTTTTAATCATACCTCCCTTGTACCTTTTAATCATAACCTCCCTTGTACCTTTTTAATCATACCCTTCCTTATACCTTTTTAATCATACCCCTTCCTTGTAACTTTTTAATCATACCACTCTTGCACCTTTTTAATCATACCGACATGTACCTTTTTAATCATGCCCCCCTTTTACCTTTTTAATCAAACCCCTCTTGTACCTTTTTAAGCATACCCCCCTTGTATCTTTTTAATCATACCCCTTGCACCTTTTTAATCATACCCCACTTGTACCTTTTAAATCATACCCGCTTGTACCTTTTTAAGCATTCCTCCCTTGTACTTTTTTAATCATACCCTGTGCACCTTTTTGATCATACCCCTCTTCTACCTTTTTAATCATACTCCCTTGTACCTTTTTAATCATACCCCCTTGTACCTTTTTAATCATATCCCCATCTTGTACCTTTATCATATACCCTCCCCTTGTACCTTTTTATTCATACACCTCTTGTACCTTTTTAATCATACCCCACTTGTACCTTTTTAATCATACCCGCTTGTACCTTTTTAAGCATTCCTCCCTTGTACTTTTTTAATCATACCCTTTGCACCTTTTTGATCATATCCCTCTTGTACCTTTTTAATCATACTCCCTTGTACCTTTGTAATCATACCCCCTTGTACCTTTTTAATCATACCCCCTTGTACCTTTTTAATCATATCCCCATCTTGTACCTTTATCATATACCTTCCCCTTGTACCTTTTTAATCATACCTCACCTTGTACCTTTTTAATCATACCCCCCTTGTACCTTTTTAATCATACCCCCCTTGTACCTTTTTAATCATACCCCCCCTTGTACCTTTTTATTCATACACCTCTTGTACCTTTTTAATCATACCCCTTGTACCTTTTTATTCATACCCCCCCCTTGTACCTTTTTATTCATACCCCCTTGTACCTTTTTAATCATACACCTCTTCTACCTTTTTAATCATACTCCCCTTGTACCTTTTTATTCATACACCTCTTGTACCTTTTTAATCATACCACCTTGTACCTTTTTATTCATATACCCATTGTACCTTTTTAATCATACCCCCCCTTGTACCTTTTTAATCATATACCCCCTTGCAACTTTTTAATCATAATCCCCCTTTTACCTTTTTAATCATACACCTCTTGTACATTTTTAATCATACCCCTCCTTGCACCTTTTTAATCATACCCCCCTTGTACCTTTTTATTCATACACCCCCTTGTACCTTTTTAATCATACACCCCCTTGTACCTTTTTAATCATACCCCCTTGTACCTTTTTATTCATACACCTCTTGTACCTTTTTAATCATACCCCCCCTGTACCTTTTTAATCATACCCCCCTTGTACCTTTTTAATCATACCCCCTCTTGTACCTTTTAAATCATACCCCCCGTGTACCTTTTTATTCATACACCTCTTGTACCTTTTTAATCATACCCCCCCTTGTACCTCTTTATTCATACACCTCTTGTACCTTTTTAATCATACCCCCCTTGTACCTTTTTAATCATACCCCACCCTTGTACCTTTTTATTCATACACCTCTTGTACCTTTTTAATCATACCCCCCTTTTACCTTTTTAATCATACACCTCTTGTACCTTTTTAATCATACCCCCCTTGTACCTTTTTATTCATACACCTGTTGTACCTTTTTAATCATACCCCCTTGTACCTTTTTATTCATACACCTCTTATACCTTTTTAATCATAGCCCCCTTGTACCTTTTTAATCATACCCCCCTTTTCCTTTTTAATCATATCCCCTCTTGTACCTCTTTTAATCATACCCCCCTTGTACCTTTTTAATCATACACCCCCTTGCACCTTTTTATTCATACACCTCTTGTACCTTTTTAATCATACCCCTTGTACCTTTTTATTCATACCCCCCTTGTACCTTTTTTAATCATACCCCCTTGTACCTTTTTAATCATACCCCCCTTGTACCTTTTAATCATACCCCCCTTGTACCTTTTAATCATACCCACTTGTACCTTTTTAATCATACCCCTCTTGTACCTTTTTAATCATACCCCCCCTTGTACCTTTTTAATCATACCGCCCTTGTACCTTTTTAATCATACCTCCTCTTGCACCTTTTTAATCATATCCCTCTTGCACCTTTTTAATCATACCCCCCCTTGTACCTTTTAATCATATCCCCCTTTCACTTTTTAATCATACCATTCCTTGTACCTTTTTAATCACACCCCTTCCTTTACCTTTTTAATCATACTACCCTTGCACCTTTTTAATCATACCTCCCTTGTACCTTTTAATCATAACCTCCCTTGTACCTTTTTAATCATACCCTTCCTTATACCTTTTTAATCATACCCCTTCCTTGTAACTTTTTAATCATACCACTCTTGCACCTTTTTAATCATACCGACATGTACCTTTTTAATCATGCCCCCCTTTTACCTTTTTAATCAAACCCCTCTTGTACCTTTTTAAGCATACCCCCCTTGTATCTTTTTAATCATACCCCTTGCACCTTTTTAATCATACCCCACTTGTACCTTTTAAATCATACCCGCTTGTACCTTTTTAAGCATTCCTCCCTTGTACTTTTTTAATCATACCCTGTGCACCTTTTTGATCATACCCCTCTTCTACCTTTTTAATCATACTCCCTTGTACCTTTTTAATCATACCCCCTTGTACCTTTTTAATCATATCCCAATCTTGTACCTTTATCATATACCCTCCCCTTGTACCTTTTTATTCATACACCTCTTGTACCTTTTTAATCATACCCCACTTGTACCTTTTAAATCATACCCGCTTGTACCTTTTTAAGCATTCCTCCCTTGTACTTTTTTAATCATACCCTTTGCACCTTTTTGATCATATCCCTCTTGTACCTTTTTAATCATACTCCCTTGTACCTTTGTAATCATACCCCCTTGTACCTTTTTAATCATACCCCCTTGTACCTTTTTAATCATATCCCCATCTTGTACCTTTATCATATACCTTCCCCTTGTACCTTTTTAATCATACCTCACCTTGTACCTTTTTAATCATACCCCCCTTGTACCTTTTTAATCATACCCCCCTTGTACCTTTTTAATCATACCCCCCCTTGTACCTTTTTATTCATACACCTCTTGTACCTTTTTAATCATACCCCTTGTACCTTTTTATTCATACCCCCCCCTTGTACCTTTTTATTCATACCCCCTTGTACCTTTTTAATCATACACCTCTTCTACCTTTTTAATCATACTCCCCTTGTACCTTTTTATTCATACTCCTCTTGTACCTTTTTAATCATACCACCTTGTACCTTTTTATTCATATACCCATTGTACCTTTTTAATCATACCCCCCCTTGTACCTTTTTAATCATATACCCCCTTGCAACTTTTTAATCATACTCCCCCTTTTACCTTTTTAATCATACACCTCTTGTACATTTTTAATCATACCCCTCCTTGCACCTTTTTAATCATACCCCCCTTGTACCTTTTTATTCATACACCCCCTTGTACCTTTTTAATCATACACCCCCTTGTACCTTTTTAATCATACCCCCTTGTACCTTTTTATTCATACACCTCTTGTACCTTTTTAATCATACCCCCCCTGTACCTTTTTAATCATACCCCCCTTGTACCTTTTTAATCATACCCCCTCTTGTACCTTTTAAATCATACCCCCCGTGTACCTTTTTATTCATACACCTCTTGTACCTTTTTAATCATACCCCCCCTTGTACCTCTTTATTCATACACCTCTTGTACCTTTTTAATCATACCCCACCCTTGTACCTTTTTATTCATACACCTCTTGTACCTTTTTAATCATACCCCCTTTTACCTTTTTAATCATACACCTCTTGTACCTTTTTAATCATACCCCCCTTGTACCTTTTTATTCATACACCTGTTGTACCTTTTTAATCATACCCCCCTTGTACCTTTTTATTCATACACCTCTTATACCTTTTTAATCATAGCCCCCTTGTACCTTTTTAATCATACCCCCCTTTTCCTTTTTAATCATATCCCCTCTTGTACCTCTTTTAATCATACCCCCCTTGTACCTTTTTAATCATACACCCCCTTGCACCTTTTTATTCATACACCTCTTGTACCTTTTTAATCATACCCCTTGTACCTTTTTATTCATACCCCCCCTTGTACCTTTTTATTCATACCCCCTTGTACCTTTTTAATCATACACCTCTTCTACCTTTTTAATCATACTCCCCTTGTACCTTTTTATTCATACACCTCTTGTACCTTTTTAATCATACCACCTTGTACCTTTTTATTCATATACCCATTGTACCTTTTTAATCATACCCCTCCTTGTACCTTTTTATTCATACCACCCCTTGTACCTTTTTAGTCATACACCTCTTGTACCTTTTTAATCATACCCCCCCTTGTACCTTTTTAATCATATACCCCCTTGCAACTTTTTAATCATACTCCCCCTTTTACCTTTTTAATCATACACCTCTTGTACATTTTTAATCATACCCCTCCTTGCACCTTTTTAATCATACCCCCCTTGTACCTTTTTATTCATAGCCCCCCTTGTACCTTTTTAATCATACCCCCCTTGTACCTTTTTAATCATCCCCCCCCTTGTACCTTTTTATTCATACTCCTCTTGTACCTTTTTATTCATACACCTCTTGTACCTTTTAATCATACCCCCCTTGTACCTTTTTAATCATACCCCCTCTTGTACCTTTTTAATCATATCCCCCCTTGTACCTTTTTAATCATACCCCCCTTGTACCTTTTTATTCATACCCCCCTTGTACCTTTTTAATCATACCCCCCTTGTACCTTTTTAATCATACCCCCCTTGTACCTTTTTATCATACCCCCCTTGTACCTTTTTAATCATACACCCCCTTGTACCTTTTTAATCATACACCCCCTTGTACCTTTTTAATCATACCCCCTTGTACCTTTTTAATCATACCCCCCCTGTACCTTTTTAATCATACCCCCCTTGTACCTTTTTAATCATACCCCCCCTTGTACCTTTTAAATCATACCCCCCGTGTACCTTTTTATTCATACACCTCTTGTACCTTTTTAATCATACCCCCCCTTGTACCTTTTAAATCATACCCCCCGTGTACCTTTTTATTCATACACCTCTTGTACCTTTTTAATCATACCCCCCCTTGTACCTCTTTATTCATACACCTCTTGTACCTTTTTAATCATACCCCCCTTGTACCTTTTTATCATACCCCTTTGTACCTTTTTAATCATACCCCCCTTGTACCTTTTTAATCATAACCCCCTTGTACCTTTTTAATCATACCCCCCCTTGTACCTTTTTAATCATACCCCCTTGTACCTTTTTAATCATACCTCCTCTTGCACCTTTTAATCATATCCCCCTTCCACCTTTTAAACCATACCCCCCTTGTACCTTTTTAATCATACCTCCTCTTGCACCTTTTTAATCATACCCCCTTGTACCTTTTAATGATACCCCTTGCACATTTTTACTCATAACCTTTGTACCTTTTTAATCATACCCCCCTTGTACCTTTTTTAATCATACCCCCTTGTACCTTTTTAATCATACCCCCCTTGTACCTTTTAATCATACCCCCCTTGTACCTTTTAATCATACCCACTTGTACCTTTTTAATCATACCCCTCTTGTACCTTTTTAATCATACCCCCCCTTGTACCTTTTAATCATACCCCCCTTGTACCTTTTAATCATACCCACTTGTACCTTTTTAATCATACCCCTCTTGTACCTTTTTAATCATACCCCCCCTTGTACCTTTTTAATCATACCGCCCTTGTACCTTTTTAATCATACCTCCTCTTGCACCTTTTTAATCATATCCCTCTTGCACCTTTTTAATCATACCCCCCCTTGTACCTTTTAATCATATCCCCCTTGTCACTTTTTAATCATACCATTCCTTGTACCTTTTTAATCACACCCCTTCCTTGTACCTTTTTAATCATACTACCCTTGCACCTTTTTAATCATACCTCCCTTGTACCTTTTAATCATAACCTCCCTTGTACCTTTTTAATCATACCCTTCCTTTGTACCTTTTTAATCATACCCCTTCCTTGTAACTTTTTAATCATACCACTCTTGCACCTTTTTAATCATACCGACATGTACCTTTTTAATCATGCCCCCCTTTTACCTTTTTAATCATACCCCTCTTGTACCTTTTTAAGCATACCCCCCTTGTATCTTTTTAATCATACCCCCTTGCACCTTTTTAATCATACCCCACTTGTACCTTTTAAATCATACCCGCTTGTACCTTTTTAAGCATTCCTCCCTTGTACCTTTTTTAATCATACCCCTGTGCACCTTTTTGATCATACCCCTCTTCTACCTTTTTAATCATACCTCCCTTGTACCTTTTTAATCATACCCCCTTGTACCTTTTTAATCATATCCCAATCTTGTACCTTTATCATATACCCTCCCCTTGTACCTTTTTATTCATACACCTCTTGTACCTTTTTAATCATACCCCACTTGTACCTTTTAAATCATACCCGCTTGTACCTTTTTAAGCATTCCTCCCTTGTACTTTTTTAATCATACCCTTTGCACCTTTTTGATCATATCCCTCTTGTACCTTTTTAATCATACTCCCTTGTACCTTTGTAATCATACCCCCTTGTACCTTTTTAATCATACCCCCTTGTACCTTTTTAATCATATCCCCATCTTGTACCTTTATCATATACCTTCCCCTTGTACCTTTTTAATCATACCTCACCTTGTACCTTTTTAATCATACCCCCCTTGTACCTTTTTAATCATACCCCCCTTGTACCTTTTTAATCATACCCCTTGTACCTTTTTATTCATACCCCCCCCTTGTACCTTTTTATTCATACCCCCTTGTACCTTTTTAATCATACACCTCTTCTACCTTTTTAATCATACTCCCCTTGTACCTTTTTATTCATACTCCTCTTGTACCTTTTTAATCATACCACCCTTGTACCTTTTTATTCATACACCCATTGTACCTTTTTAATCATACCCCCCTTGTACCTTTTTAATCATACCCCCCTTGTAACTTTTTAATCATACTCCCCCTTTTACCTTTTTAATCATACACCTCTTGTACATTTTTAATCATACCCCTCCTTGCACCTTTTTAATCATACCCCCCTTGTACCTTTTTATTCATACACCCCCTTGTACCTTTTTAATCATACACCCCCTTGTACCTTTTTAATCATACCCCCTTGTACCTTTTTATTCATACACCTCTTGTACCTTTTTAATCATACCCCCCCTGTACCTTTTTAATCATACCCCCCTTGTACCTTTTTAATCATACCCCCTCTTGTACCTTTTAAATCATACCCCCCGTGTACCTTTTTATTCATACACCTCTTGTACCTTTTTAATCATACCCCCCCTTGTACCTCTTTATTCATACACCTCTTGTACCTTTTTAATCATACCCCCCTTGTACCTTTTTAATCATACCCCACCCTTGTACCTTTTTATTCATACACCTCTTGTACCTTTTTAATCATACCCCCCTTTTACCTTTTTAATCATACACCTCTTGTACCTTTTTAATCATACCCCCCTTGTACCTTTTTATTCATACACCTGTTGTACCTTTTTAATCATACCCCCCTTGTACCTTTTTATTCATACACCTCTTATACCTTTTTAATCATAGCCCCCTTGTACCTTTTTAATCATACCCCCCTTTTCCTTTTTAATCATATCCCCTCTTGTACCTCTTTTAATCATACCCCCCTTGTACCTTTTTAATCATACACCCCCTTGCACCTTTTTATTCATACACCTCTTGTACCTTTTTAATCATACCCCTTGTACCTTTTTATTCATACCCCCCCTTGTACCTTTTTATTCATACCCCCTTGTACCTTTTTAATCATACACCTCTTCTACCTTTTTAATCATACTCCCCTTGTACCTTTTTATTCATACACCTCTTGTACCTTTTTAATCATACCACCTTGTACCTTTTTATTCATATACCCATTGTACCTTTTTAATCATACCCCTCCTTGTACCTTTTTATTCATACCACCCCTTGTACCTTTTTAGTCATACACCTCTTGTACCTTTTTAATCATACCCCCCCTTGTACCTTTTTAATCATATACCCCCTTGCAACTTTTTAATCATACTCCCCCTTTTACCTTTTTAATCATACACCTCTTGTACATTTTTAATCATACCCCTCCTTGCACCTTTTTAATCATACCCCCCTTGTACCTTTTTATTCATAGCCCCCCTTGTACCTTTTTAATCATACCCCCCTTGTACCTTTTTAATCATCCCCCCCCTTGTACCTTTTTATTCATACTCCTCTTGTACCTTTTTATTCATACACCTCTTGTACCTTTTAATCATACCCCCCTTGTACCTTTTTAATCATACCCCTCTTGTACCTTTTTAATCATATCCCCCCTTGTACCTTTTTAATCATACCCCCCTTGTACCTTTTTATTCATACCCCCCTTGTACCTTTTTAATCATACCCCCCTTGTACCTTTTTAATCATACCCCCCTTGTACCTTTTTATCATACCCCCCTTGTACCTTTTTAATCATACACCCCCTTGTACCTTTTTAATCATACACCCCCTTGTACCTTTTTAATCATACCCCCTTGTACCTTTTTAATCATACCCCCCCTGTACCTTTTTAATCATACCCCCCTTGTACCTTTTTAATCATACCCCCCCTTGTACCTTTTAAATCATACCCCCCGTGTACCTTTTTATTCATACACCTCTTGTACCTTTTTAATCATACCCCCCTTGTACCTTTTAATCATACCCCCCGTGTACCTTTTTATTCATACACCTCTTGTACCTTTTTAATCATACCCCCCCTTGTACCTCTTTATTCATACACCTCTTGTACCTTTTTAATCATACCCCCTTGTACCTTTTTATCATACCCCTTTGTACCTTTTTAATCATACCCCCCTTGTACCTTTTTAATCATAACCCCCTTGTACCTTTTTAATCATACCCCCCCTTGTACCTTTTTAATCATACCCCCTTGTACCTTTTTAATCATACCTCCTCTTGCACCTTTTAATCATATCCCCCTTCCACCTTTTAAACCATACCCCCCTTGTACCTTTTTAATCATACCTCCTCTTGCACCTTTTTAATCATACCCCCTTGTACCTTTTAATGATACCCCTTGCACATTTTTACTCATAACCTTTGTACCTTTTTAATCATACCCCCCTTGTACCTTTTTTAATCATACCCCCTTGTACCTTTTTAATCATACCCCCCTTGTACCTTTTAATCATACCCCCCTTGTACCTTTTAATCATACCCACTTGTACCTTTTTAATCATACCCCTCTTGTACCTTTTTAATCATACCCCCCCTTGTACCTTTTTAATCATACCCCCTCTTGTACCTTTTTAATCATACCCTCCTCTTGCACCTTTTTAATCATATCCACCTCTTGTACCTTTTTAATCATACCTCCTCTTGTACCTTTTTAATCATACCCCCCTTGCACCTTTTTAATCATACCACCCCTTGTACCTTTTAATCATATCCCCCTTTCACTTTTTAATCATACCATTCCTTGTACCTTTTTAATCACACCCCTTCCTTTACCTTTTTAATCATACTACCCTTGCACCTTTTTAATCATACCTCCCTTGTACCTTTTAATCATAACCTCCCTTGTACCTTTTTAATCATACCCTTCCTTATACCTTTTTAATCATACCCCTTCCTTGTAACTTTTTAATCATACCACTCTTGCACCTTTTTAATCATACCGACATGTACCTTTTTAATCATGCCCCCCTTTTACCTTTTTAATCAAACCCCTCTTGTACCTTTTTAAGCATACCCCCCTTGTATCTTTTTAATCATACCCCTTGCACCTTTTTAATCATACCCCACTTGTACCTTTTAAATCATACCCGCTTGTACCTTTTTAAGCATTCCTCCCTTGTACTTTTTTAATCATACCCTGTGCACCTTTTTGATCATACCCCTCTTCTACCTTTTTAATCATACTCCCTTGTACCTTTTTAATCATACCCCCTTGTACCTTTTTAATCATATCCCCATCTTGTACCTTTATCATATACCCTCCCCTTGTACCTTTTTATTCATACACCTCTTGTACCTTTTTAATCATACCCCACTTGTACCTTTTAAATCATACCCGCTTGTACCTTTTTAAGCATTCCTCCCTTGTACTTTTTTAATCATACCCTTTGCACCTTTTTGATCATATCCCTCTTGTACCTTTTTAATCATACTCCCTTGTACCTTTTTAATCATACCCCCTTGTACCTTTTTAATCATACCCCCTTGTACCTTTTTAATCATATCCCCATCTTGTACCTTTATCATATACCTTCCCCTTGTACCTTTTTAATCATACCTCACCTTGTACCTTTTTAATCATACCCCCCTTGTACCTTTTTAATCATACCCCCCTTGTACCTTTTTAATCATACCCCCCCTTGTACCTTTTTATTCATACACCTCTTGTACCTTTTTAATCATACCCCTTGTACCTTTTTATTCATACCCCCCCTTGTACCTTTTTATTCATACCCCCCTTGTACCTTTTTAATCATACACCTCTTCTACCTTTTTAATCATACTCCCCTTGTACCTTTTTATTCATACTCCTCTTGTACCTTTTTATCATACCACCCCTTGTACCTTTTTAGTCATACACCTCTTGTACCTTTTTAATCATACCCCCCCTTGTACCTTTTTAATCATATACCCCCTTGCAACTTTTTAATCATACTCCCCCTTTTACCTTTTTAATCATACACCTCTTGTACATTTTTAATCATACCCCTCCTTGCACCTTTTTAATCATACCCCCCTTGTACCTTTTTATTCATACACCCCCTTGTACCTTTTTAATCATACACCCCCTTGTACCTTTTTAATCATACCCCCTTGTACCTTTTTATTCATACACCTCTTGTACCTTTTTAATCATACCCCCCCTGTACCTTTTTAATCATACCCCCCTTGTACCTTTTTAATCATACCCCCCCTTGTACCTTTTAAATCATACCCCCCGTGTACCTTTTTATTCATACACCTCTTGTACCTTTTTAATCATACCCCCCCTTGTACCTCTTTATTCATACACCTCTTGTACCTTTTTAATCATACCCCCCTTGTACCTTTTTAATCATACCCCACCCTTGTACCTTTTTATTCATACACCTCTTGTACCTTTTTAATCATACCCCCCTTTTACCTTTTTAATCATACACCTCTTGTACCTTTTTAATCATACCCCCCTTGTACCTTTTTATTCATACACCTGTTGTACCTTTTTAATCATACCCCCCTTGTACCTTTTTATTCATACACCTCTTATACCTTTTTAATCATAGCCCCCTTGTACCTTTTTAATCATACCCCCCTTTTCCTTTTTAATCATATCCCCTCTTGTACCTCTTTTAATCATACCCCCCTTGTACCTTTTTAATCATACACCCCCTTGCACCTTTTTATTCATACACCTCTTGTACCTTTTTAATCATACCCCTTGTACCTTTTTATTCATACCCCCCCTTGTACCTTTTTATTCATACCCCCTTGTACCTTTTTAATCATACACCTCTTCTACCTTTTTAATCATACTCCCCTTGTACCTTTTTATTCATACACCTCTTGTACCTTTTTAATCATACCACCTTGTACCTTTTTATTCATATACCCATTGTACCTTTTTAATCATACCCCTCCTTGTACCTTTTTATTCATACCACCCCTTGTACCTTTTTAGTCATACACCTCTTGTACCTTTTTAATCATACCCCCCCTTGTACCTTTTTAATCATATACCCCCTTGCAACTTTTTAATCATACTCCCCCTTTTACCTTTTTAATCATACACCTCTTGTACATTTTTAATCATACCCCTCCTTGCACCTTTTTAATCATACCCCCCTTGTACCTTTTTATTCATAGCCCCCCTTGTACCTTTTTAATCATACCCCCCTTGTACCTTTTTAATCATCCCCCCCCTTGTACCTTTTTATTCATACTCCTCTTGTACCTTTTTATTCATACACCTCTTGTACCTTTTAATCATACCCCCCTTGTACCTTTTTAATCATACCCCCCTTGTACCTTTTTAATCATATCCCCCCTTGTACCTTTTTAATCATACCCCCCTTGTACCTTTTTATTCATACCCCCCTTGTACCTTTTTAATCATACCCCCCTTGTACCTTTTTAATCATACCCCCCTTGTACCTTTTTTATCATACCCCCCTTGTACCTTTTTAATCATACACCCCCTTGTACCTTTTTAATCATACACCCCCTTGTACCTTTTTAATCATACCCCCTTGTACCTTTTTATTCATACCCCCCCTGTACCTTTTTAATCATACCCCCCTTGTACCTTTTTAATCATACCCCCCCTTGTACCTTTTAAATCATACCCCCCGTGTACCTTTTTATTCATACACCTCTTGTACCTTTTTAATCATACCCCCCCTTGTACCTTTTAAATCATACCCCCCGTGTACCTTTTTATTCATACACCTCTTGTACCTTTTTAATCATACCCCCCCTTGTACCTCTTTATTCATACACCTCTTGTACCTTTTTAATCATACCCCCCTTGTACCTTTTTAATCATACCCCACCCTTGTACCTTTTTATTCATACACCTCTTGTACCTTTTTAATCATACCCCCCTTTTACCTTTTTAATCATACACCTCTTGTACCTTTTTAATCATACCCCCCTTGTACCTTTTTATTCATACACCTGTTGTACCTTTTTAATCATACCCCCCTTGTACCTTTTTATTCATACACCTCTTATACCTTTTTAATCATAGCCCCCTTGTACCTTTTTAATCATACCCCCCTTTTCCTTTTTAATCATATCCCCTCTTGTACCTCTTTTAATCATACCCCCTTGTACCTTTTTAATCATACCCCCCTTGTACCTTTTTAATCATACACCCCCTTGTACCTTTTTAATCATACACCCCCTTGTACCTTTTTAATCATACCCCCTTGTACCTTTTTATTCATACACCTCTTGTACCTTTTTAATCATACCCCCCCTGTACCTTTTTAATCATACCCCCCTTGTACCTTTTTAATCATACCCCCCTTGTACCTTTTAAATCATACCCCCCTTGTACCTTTTTAATTCATACCCCCCTTGTACCTTTTTAATCATACACCCCCTTGTACCTTTTAATCATACACCCCCTTGTACCTTTTTAATCATACCCCCTTGTACCTTTTTAATCATACCCCCCTTGTACCTTTTTAATCATACCCCCCTTGTACCTTTTTAATCATACCCCCTCTTGTACCTTTTTAATCATACCCCCCTTGTACCTTTTTATTCATAC